>NC_081198.1:43359362-43369362 GCF_902713425.1 Acipenser ruthenus | reverse complement strand
TCATTTTCTGCTGAATGATAATTACTTTATTCAATCATGTTCAAGGTTTTAGTGAAAGCTAGCATTGATTGATTAACTTCAATTACCAGGCTTACATTTGCATAGATAAAAACTGCTTTTCAATTTGTGAGTGGCACGCCAGTGGGAACCCGGCGTTGATATTTGCATTTCAATGTGAACATTGAAGAATAAAGGTGGACGAGAGGTCTGATCAGTGCTAAGCCCTTTCTGCTTCGGTGCTTTACAATTTTTCCATAAACACTCTTGTTATGATGTTGGTTTGCTCAAGCCACTCCGAGGTAACTGACTCTGATCCATGTTTACAGCTAGCTTTCAAGGGTTTACTGTCTGGATTAGGAGGGTTGCACTACAATGTAGGGAAGCAAAACGTGTTTACTACTTGCTCTCAGCAGGGCCTCAGCACTCCCATATACAGCCTGTGTGTGTGTTTGGTAAACGCTAGTTGTGGTCTTGTTCACCCTCACTTTGTGTGAAGCATTTCTGAGTTGTTTTTTTTTTTTAATTAGCTTATGCAATCTCCCATAGACGTATGTGGAAAAGGCAGCTTCAATTCACCATTTGTTTAAGTGTTGTTAAAATCTATATAACCTGCTTTGTGTCTGTGACCACCTTGGCTACCACAGAAGCTGCAGTTTTATGCTGGTCTTTTCTGGCAGTACTCAGTTGTTTCATATTCAATAACACGGTTCTTGGTCCTATGTTGTTTAAACCAACAAATTCAACATTAGTTTAAAGCTGAGATTGAAAAAACTGGCATTCAGCCCTCTGACTGTCTTCACTTAAAATAGCAGCTTTGTAGGAGAATAAAATTACAAAACCATGCAGTGCTTTTTAATGAACCCCAAAGTCAAGTACATTAATAATGTGTTCCTAAATATAAACCATATGATCATACAAGCTTTTCAAAATATGTACACCAAAAACATCCAGTGAAATGTGCGACACTGTGTCTAGGGGTATCATGTCCCCAGAATGGGGTTGGACTAAAACAAGCCCAATATGTATTATGTATTATGTAAAGGATAACACCGTTACATACTGCATAATAGGTGCTGGGACAGGGATTGTGTGCCCTACTGAGTCACCAGCATCTCCTCCTCCAGCACATCCAAAGACCAGACACAACCACTTCACTTGAATGCCTCGCTGCACTTACCAGCACGTTAATGCCTTACAAATACTGTGCAGTCCCTGGTATCATATTGATTGTCCTACACTGCACCCTTTCAAAAGTAATTATACAGTATACTTCCTACAGTCACCAGCTCTGTACATACTGTTTAAGAGAAGGTCTAACGAGTGTAGTATATAAAAATATCACTGATTTTTACTGGCATATTAACTTCACTGTAGCCATGTATGTGGCCTGTAAAGCTCTTGAAAGGACAGTATGTGTATTGTAAAGAGGTACAGGCTGGAGGAATACCACGTGGTTTTTGTAATTGTCTGATCAATTGACACATTTTTAGATGCACAATAAATTAAAGTACCCCACCCCCCCAACCCATTCTCATAACGAATAGTTGCTATGATCTGCATATAATAAAAAGTACATTAGAAGCTTTGGGCTACTGATATTGCTATATTTATTAATACAATACTACATATTTGCCATGTTTTCATGTTTATTTTCAGAATAACCTTTCAAATTAAAGTGAATTTCCCATTTAGCACATACTGTACTATACATCAGACAGACTCTTTATCCTATACTGGAATAGAATCAGCTGGAGCACGTCTGCTAGCCCACTAAGCTAAGATCCCAATGAGATGCCATTGTTCATCACAAGTGGTACCGTTTGTATTGAGGATATCTATCTTTACTCAAACATTGTACTAATGATGGTAGAGTTTGACTGGAATCCGGTGTTCCTTGAGGTATGAGCAAGAGGATTTATCTTACCAAACCATTTCAGTGGCTTAAACCACTTAAACAATAAATAGTGTTTTGGTTTGTTTTTTTTGCGAAAGTTAGCCAACATCTTTAACCAAGTAGTAGCCACGTTAATTTTTGTAAAACAAATAATCTTGCATGCTAATATCTTCTTTAAGATAAAAATCTATGGCTGCAGAAACAAAGAAGAACCTTGCCAACAAACATCTTAATATTTGTTTCTAACAAGAAATCAATGAAAAGGTGTTCAAATGCGTTATTATACATGTCAAATTAATTCATATTTCAGGTTATTCAGAGGGGGCTTTGAATACTGTTAACAGTGCTGTTCTATTATTATGTCTATTTAATTTGTCAGTACGATCTGAAGGGTGTCCAAAACTGTCCTATATATGCCCTCTCCTTTATCATCTTTTTATCCTTTGTGGACTCCTACTCCCTCACTTCACTCCAAAGTGATTGCTGCTGGGAGACGCACAGCTGAAGTAACCATGGGCACACCAGGCAGGGTTAGTCTAGTTCCTGCTCTTCCCTTCCCCCACCTCAATACACTGGCCTGTCAGCTCTCGTCTGAGCATTTTAGAGATGTTCTATTTATATCATAACACACCTTTACATTTGGGGACTGCAATACAAACATGTATGCAAATGTTTCAGTTGCACAAAGTACAGCTGTTTCTGTAGTAACACCTTGCTCTGTTATTTATGTCCTCTGAATTTTCTCACGAGTGCTTTAATATAATTTGATGAAGTCTAAACTGTAAATGGTCAGACTTACTGTGCTATTGTGCAATATAATGTTTACCTGGTAAATCTAAACAATGCCATCTAATATATCAGAATCACTGAACAAGTTAGAGCTTGAGTCCTTTGGGCATCCAAGACTCTGATTATGCATTACAAGGGATGAACCATTGCCCTTCAGAGACCTAAACCAACTCAGGCCCCTCTTATACCCCTTTTACACTGGCACACCCGAGCCAAGCCAGTGCCGAGCCCAGCCAGTCTGGTACAGCTCGGGTATCTTGAGTTGCTTTTACACTGAAGAGACGAGCCAACTGAATGACTTCACGCATAATGAACGTGCCGAGTCGCAGAGAATAGCGAGGAGGCGTATGGCAAAAAAGGTAATGTTTTTCTTTCTCGTGCTTTATCGTTCAAACATTTGCATGCAGTATGAACTTCTAGCCTAAAATCTGTAATAATGATAATAAAAAATAATCATGAAGTCATGCTTGAACATGTTGATTATTATAGCTCTATACAAAGATGGTCCTATGTTTTCGGTGTGATTTTATTTACGATTAACTTATTTATAAAGCGACATTAAAGCCATATGTCTTAGCTAACGTGAGTTAAAGGAGTTTCATTATTTCTGTTTAATACTTAACAGAAGGTCTCAAGTTAAATCACTTGAAGGTCTCAAGTTAAATACAAAAACTCTTATATGTATGGAGATTCACATTTAGTGAAATCGACCAAAAAAAACTCGGGCCAGAGTTTCACGGTACGGGTCGGTTTGGGTCGGGTATATTGCCAGTGTAAAAGCACCCGAGCCGTGAGGGTCCCAGGCCCTCAGTGTAAAAGCACCCGAGCCGTGAGCAAAAAGCACCCGAGTCGAGTGTAAAAGCATCCAAGCCAAGTGTAAAAGCACCCGAGCCAAGTGTAAAAGCACCCGAGCCCCGAGTATAAAAGCACCCGAGCCAAGTGTAAAAGCACCCGAGCCAAGTGTAAAAGCACCCGAGCCGAGTGTAAAAGCACCCGAGCCGAGTGTAAAAGCACCCGAGCCGAGTGTAAAAGCACCCGAGCCTTTGCAGCCATGGCGGGGGATATATGTTACTGACAGACATAATGACAAAACATTATGACTATAGAATATTGCTAGAAAGTTTGTTTTTTTTCTGGCCAATGCGCTCCCCTGACTTGACCAAATATACAATTGAGAATTCTAGGCTTATCCAAGATCAGTGTTCCTGATCTGTGAGCGGCTGTCCTGTGTTTACAGTCTCGTAAGCTGCTAACCTAAGGCAATGTGCACAGGGTAACGCTCAGCTTTACCATCATCCCTAACCATGCCCCTTGAGAGTCTTTAGAGTCTAATCTGAGCACAGGGGGTTTATACTGGGGGTGGGCTTAAAATACACATTCAATATTTATAAATACGGCTCAGATAACAGTGTTTTCTAACCTCTTCCTACATTTGCAGAGCTTAACTGGCTGCTTTTATTCAGGAAAATATTAGTTGTGCATGGCTTCCAATTCTGAAATCATGTGATGGAAAGTAATATTGCATAAACACAGATTATTTGTGCATTTTAAAATACCCATGTTTGCCTCATAACTATGCATTACTCTGTGCTTATGTAATTGCCAGAAAATATAAAGCAGGTTAAGGGTCACCTATTAGAACTACTTTTCATTTAGTTTCTTGACAGCCCAATGCAGCAATGCAGACTGAATTTGTTAAGGACAGAAATGCAATGCAAGGAACATTTCTTCTTAAATCCAAAGGGAAATCCCTTGGGGCGTCTAACAACCACTGTTTTAATTGCATAAAAGGTTCCTTACGGATTGCAGTTTGAACTTTTTAACTGCCTTTTCTGTTCCATGTTGGGTTTTATTTTAACAGTTGTTTTTACTGTAAAACATTGTGAATATTGATAACAACATTTTCAATATTTTGAATAGATAAATGGATACATTGTATGTTTGAGATTATTTCTCATCTATTTTTTTTAAAACAATGCAATTGTTAGTTGTTGCATATTATAAATTATATATATATATATATATATATATATATATATATATATATATATATATATATATATATATATATATGCATGCAGCCTAGTCTGTTTAAAGTATTGTAGCATGCCAGTGAAGCTGATTGGGGGATCCAAGGAAAGTTGTTACTGTATAAGACTAGCCCCTGCCGTAAAAAAAAGTTAAGATGTAGATCTGAGAAGCTGACGTGTGGATTGCAAGGGCTAGGCAACCTGTCTGACATCAGAACACTTGAGCCTCCCACAATAAATAAAGAAATGGTGTTTGTCATGTTTATAAATGTGTAGTTATGAATCCACACACACACACACACACACACACAAACATATGAAATAAGATGTGTTTACAAATTAAATACATTTTTAACATACACTATATACAATTACCACTAAAAGTTTAACTTTTCACTAGAAGTGAGAAAGTCTTCTTGAGCAGGACTGGGATGTCTAAACATCTAAAGCTTTTTTCTAAACAATCTTTAGAAGATCATTCAAGGCTTGTATAATATCAGAAAACAAGGCATTTGTTGTCTATTTAAATCTTTTTTTTTTGTTGTTAAATGCCCACAAAGCTCCATTAAAGCAAGTACAGTTCATGTAGATAGATTGCCCTTGGTAAACAGCAGGGCCCTGTTTTCAAGCCTTCCAAAACCCTTTTCCTTTTGGGTATGATAGCAATGCCATTAGAGAAGGTCTTACAGCACATTATCTCAATATGACATATGAGACAGATATATCAAGATTATCAAAACAGAATATGACATGTTTTCACAATGCAGAGATATGCAATGAATGGATAATGTAGCTACTCATTTTGGTATGACACAGAGTCACGTTTTTAAACAAATCTGACTGATCCACGATAATATACTGTACATAAATATAGAGTGTGTACATATTATGAAATGCACGAGGGTGGGCTTGACTGGGGTTACACCCGGGCGACAACAGGCAATGCCACTTTTATTAGGGACCGGCTGTCTGGTCAATTGAGTTGCTGAGGGAGTTTCATTGAGTACTGCTACAGCTTGGAGAATTGGTTAACCTGACAATTCTCCATGCATGTATTAGTTTTAATTGGTTGGGTCCTGATGCTAAATTAATCCCTGTATCTTCAGTTTATTGTCAGGGTTGCTTTGAACAGACAATAGGGTTGAACACATAGGTTAGATAGCATATATTGTACAGTAGATTAGGGCAGGTGGACATACAGTGTACTTCAGACCTCAGGATCCTGGAATGCATTGTGTATTGTACTGTATGGGGTCGAATTCAATTAAAGTGGTGAAATGGTCATGGTCAAGAAAGAAAAGTCACCAAACAGCAGAAGAAAATAGCGTACATGAAACAGACCAGTAGGGCAAGATTATGAGTTAGGCTGTCTCGCCAAGAAGTTGCGGTGGGGCCCACTGCCTTTTACAATATACAGCCAACACAGCAGCCCTGTCTGAGAAAGATATTGTCTGTGATTTCTTTACTGCACAACCTCTCCAGCCAACAGACACCCAGCATGCTTCAATATTATGTTAGCACTGCAGGAACAGTAACTGGAGAGGTATTCAGAAACTTGAAAGTTAATGTAGGAAGTGGAAGAATCCAAAACGCTTTTACTGCATTTCCAGAAACCAGAAATAGCATTGTATCACTCACACGTAAATCTCTATTTCATTGCTATAAAGTGCTGCAATAAAGGATATCTCTTGTATTTTAACTGCAAAAATGAATGTGCATCCCACCAGCAATTAGTAACACAAGCCTACATTGTTGCCTACATTCAGGCTCCAGTTAATAAGTCCTTTGTAACTCAATAAACAGAGTACTAAGGAAACACAGTTGCAAATATTCAGAGCTTAGTCACTGTATTGTTTTCTTGTTGCTGTGTTGTGTAGGAAAAAAAGATTATAAACTGGAGACTGCAAGAAAAACTAAAGAACCAGGGATAAAATTAAGACTATCAGAGACTTTAGTAAAACATACAAAAAAATATATATGTCAAAGAAAGAAAACAAACAAAACACAATACTGGCTATGCAAGTTTATGACCACTTGAAACTATGAAAGACATGACATTATTGTTTAAGCAATACATCTGTGTATTTATTTTTCGAAGCAGGATTTACTGTTGCCAATTTCTCTTACATCTGGCCAGATTCTGTAATTTTACAAAAGAAAGGTTTGAATGAGTAAACCATCTAACAAATCTACGTTTACTGAGATTACCAGTGGTTCTCTTTTTTGGAAACCCACTTGTTTGGAAGGTAGATGTTTGCACTGTATGTGAATTGAATACTCTTGACTGACAATAGCAATGGACAATAGCGATCCTGAAAACTCCCTGCAGACCACCATCCTCTTTTACTTGTGACCTAATCTGCACGGCCTCCAGTGGTGAAAAACTTCAGTTAATTATATAAAACAACAACAATAGCCCTTATCTGTGTATTGTTTGGACTTCTCTTGTTTCTGCTGAACTAAGCGTCTAACATTCTATTGTCCTGCACTAGGTTTATCTGGAGAGCGTTAACATTTAACTTAGTGTGCAATGTCCTTCCATGTAGAAGTTCCGCTGGAGACTGTTGTGTCGTGGCATGTTTAGTAGCTCAGTAGTGTTGTAAAAAGTAGGTTACGATTGACTTCCAGAGCTTCCCTTTGAGATCTGCAGTACGCAGACACTCCTCAAACACTTTGTTGAAGCGTTCTACCTCCTCATTGGCTTGTGGATAGTAGACAGAGGACCGGCAATGCTTGATGTTTCTTTCTGCCAGGAAGGTTTCAAACTCAGCTGAAACAAACTGGGATCCGTTATCAGAGATAAGTTCTTGAGGGTTGCCCTCACAGCTGAACACTGTAGTCAAGAATCAGATTACTGTTTCTGAAGCCACCTGAGGAGTAAAGGCTACCTCTGGCCATTTACTGAAGCAGACAAACATAGTAATAGCATAACGACAGTCCATAGGTGCTTTCTCAATTGGTCCGACAATATCAATAGCAAGTTTCTCCCAAGCAGTGTCAGGTTATGGTACAGGTTGCAATGGTGGTACATGGGTCACAGCAGTTTTGTCATGGAGCTGGCAGGTAATGCAAGATTGTATAGCCACTTCCACTTGTGAGTCCATTCCAGGCCACCAGTAGAGATCTCCAAGTCTCTGTTTAGTGCGGACAACTCTTTGATGAGTTTCACGAGCAAGCTGAATAAACTTGGGTTGAAGTTCTGCCCGGTTCAGTCTGAATGCGAAAGTAGGGCAACACAGCAGGGTCAATGCTTTTGGCATTGTGTGGCCATCCTATTGTTAAGTATTCTTGCACCTTCTAGAAGACAGGGCAAGTGCACAGGATGCCTTGAACTGGTCTGCGGGTACAGCAATGAAGTCACCTGACACAAGAGCAACTACTTCCACATCCACCTCTGTGTGGGGCTCTGATGTTGGAAGAGGTAATCGGGACAGACAGTCAGCAGTTAAATTTTCACAGCCTGGCTTGTATACTATGTCGTAGTTAAACAATAGCAAGCGTGCAGACCACCTTGCAATGCACATTCCCACCCTTCAACCCTTTGAAGTCAGTAGTGTTGTTAGTGGGCTGTGGGCTGGGTGGAGGGTGAATCTTCGACCCCATAGATAAGTACGCCACTTTTCAGTCGCCCAGACACAGCCAAGGGCTTCTTTTTCAACTGTGGAGTACTTCAGCTCAGGTGCTGTGAGCATGCACGATGCAAATGCTACTGTTTTTTCTGTACCCTCTTTATGAATCTGAGTAAGCACTGCTCCGAGTCCATAATCAGAAGCATCAGTAGTCACGATAGTGGGCAGAGTAGGATCGAACAAAGCAAGAGCTGGGCTGTTTGCAATTAACTTTTTAACTCTAGCAAAACTAGTATCAGCAGCATCAGTCCAAGAAAACGCAGTAGTGTTACGCAGTACAGCACTGAGAGGTTCAACAACAGCGGCATAGTTAGGAATACGTTTTGTATACCATGATGTAAGAAGGCAACAGTCGGAGTTAGTGCAAGTAACGCCATCCTTGTCGCCAATATGTGGTTTATAAAGAATAAGCACACACAGTAAACACACATATCATCTTTTAATGGCAAAAGCAAGACCAACTTCCATTCTTAATCTCCTTCCTCTTCCTACCGTCACACAGCACAGTATCTTAAACAGCGCCATCTACTGTAACTGTTATATTATCATTCACAATACCACAATAATTTAATATAAATATGATTGCAATTACAGTACTTGGGAAGCTGAACTATTAACTACTGGAACTGAATGATGTTCGGGATTATTATATGTATATATTTTTTTTTTCAGTAAGTTAGGCTGTCTTATTCAAACACCTGAGAGTCAGTATTCACTATCCTGTTACAATCTGTTTTCACACAGACCAAGGTTATTGTCAGAGGACAACAAAATTAGGCTTGGAGGCATCCACAGCTGTGATGCTGTGTTATTAATATTGATACATATGACATGTGAAATGACTTGCATGTCTAACATCTAGAACCTTGGGTTTCACACTAGTCTTGCAATACATAACACTGAAATACCAAAAGCAAGCGACAAGTTAAGAAAAAAAACGACTACCTGTACTTTTTCTCTTTTTTTTTCTTTTACTTCACATCAAAACAAAACTTTTAACACAGCTGTCATACAAAGGCATTATTCACTATGGATAATAAACTACATTGACACCATTAAAGGTCAATTGTCAGCCACCCGTGACTCTTAAAGCTTCTAATAACTGACTCCCCATCCATTTTTCTGTTTAAATAAAGCTGAATGCACTGTATTACAATCCCAACACAGGCCTACACACTGTCTGAAAAGTCTCAACTGAATATATAGGGGATCTAGGTAACGTTAATGAGAAAAATAAGTCGCAGATTTCAAAAATCATAAATCGACTATTATTATTATTATTATTATTATTATTATTATTATTATTATTATTATTATTATTATTATCTTTTTTTCTTTCTTTTTTTTCAGAAAACCTAACCTAAAATCTGGTAAGAGGTTCCGCTATATTTCAGACAGAAAAATCTCTAGCTTTTAGCCACAAAATCCGAGCTGTGTGTATTGTTAACAGGAGATCATTAATCATAGGTATAATCGGATGACACCAGGTCATGTCCTGTTAAGTGGGTTTTCCTCATTATGTTAATACTGTATCTGCATTTTTACTGAGGGCTTCATTTAGTGGCTTCTCTTTGTTTTTAGCAGTTTGTTAATGATGAGATTTTGATGACACTTAAAATAAGGATAACACAAATATAAAATATTGTCGTAGTTGCTGT
>NC_081198.1:43351862-43354362 GCF_902713425.1 Acipenser ruthenus | reverse complement strand
AATACACCCTGGATTCTGAGAATAACGTTGTTTCACAGACCTAATTGCTAAGGAACAGGTCTTAATTTAAACTAGGGTAATTATTATGCAAAGCATACCCACCCAGAATGTTTGCATAACTATCACAAGCGTTTTCATAAATGATGCTTTAATTAGTCTTAATTAGAATTTGTTTAAGTCAGCAGGGAATGCAGAGCCCGTGAAATGATGTATGTAATAAGCATCAGGCTCACTTTCTTACTTGGGGAATAGAGCTGACAAAATCACATCACATTAAATTGATTCAGTCAGAATTAAAATTCTTATGGTATTAATTAAATGGGGGGGGATCTCATTAGCAGGCTGCAGGGTGACTGAGAGACTGTTCTGCTAGCAGATGTGTTGGAAGCAGCACAGAACAAGATCACCATTAGGCTAAAAGTAAGCCCTGTCTTCACTGCGGTAAACGAGGTGGCAGATTATGGTAATATTAAGGTATTGATGATCTACAGCTTTATTTAGGTTAATTTAATGTATTTGGTTGATACAATTAAATACAAAAAATACATAATAACCTGCCTGGTGTTGATATAATATTAATTAAACAGATGAGTACTCCTGTACAAAACTATGCTGCAGTAATAATGATATTTTGAACACAGTAAGTAAATGATCCACAGTACTAATATTAGACTTCATTTTACTGTAGTAATGATCAATACATACCAGTAAAAATTATTATTTTTAACTCCTGTCAGTTGATTTCTTTTTGGTCTCCTTTTGTTTGGAAATGAAAGAAACAACTGTATGATTTGTTCAGTTTCCCTCACTTCAAAATCATTATTTCTTTTGCTTCCCTAAGGTAGAACGTGACATCTTCAGGTCAGAAATGATTCTGTGTTGAAGAGAAGCAGACAACAGGGGCTTTTTCTCTAAGTAGCTGTCAGTTTGTATTACCCAAAACATGTAAATGTTAAAATAAATCAAAAGCAGGTATGATCTTGTTTTACCTGGTACTCTAACACGACTGTATTGCAAACATATTAAAATGTACAAAGTTATTCTCACAAGAGGGATCCCATGAAAGGGATTAAAAGCTGTCATATTTAAGGGACATAAAACATGAGCCTGTTTGGAACCTGGGGGACTGACTTCAATGTGTGTTTTAAAGTGCTGTAAAAAACACCCACTAAAAGGGAGTGCGAGTATTAAAGATGAGCTGGGGGAAGGGGAGCCACCCCTAAGTGCACAGATTTGCTATGGCCAATATAACATTGTTTATGCCAACCCCTCCCTTTTTAATTCACCTATCTCCTTCAAATAAATCATGTGAAAAATGCACTACAGGGAGTTCAAAAACTTTCTTGGTTGCTGTTGTAATCCAACTCTCTAACCCTGGTGGCTGGTTATTAATCCATTATTAATTAATTAAATAAGTAATACAACTTTATTTTGTACTCATTTTTCACAGATATTGTGTCAGTTTCCTTTGACGAATTACAGTATGAATTACTGTATATATGTTTATGCAGAATTATGTCTGACCTCAGTAGCTTAGTTTGGATGAACAGACAGAAGCTTGGATGGACAGCAGGCAGCAGTGTGGAGTAGTGGTTAGGGCTCTGGACACTTGACCGGAGGGTCGTGGGTTCAATCTCAGGTGGGGGACACTGCTGCTGTACCCTTGAGCAAGGTACTTTACCTAGATTGCTCCAGTAAAAACCCAACTGTATAAATGGGTAATTGTATGTAAAAAAAATAAATAAATGTGATATCTGTATAATGTGTTATCTTGTAACAAGTGTAAGTTGCCCTGGATAAGGGTGTCTGCTAATAAATAAATAATAATTGAAAATATCTATTCATTTTGTTTGTATTGATGTTACATGTTTGGCTTTTTCATGAGAAAATACCACCCTAAAGGTTGGGCATGATTGAAACTGATAGACATTTTTTGGAAAGGAATAGGCTGCATCTACTAGACAGGGTTTTGGTTATTGAGGGAACTCAGCGATGGTTGAAGTGGAAAATTACACAATTAATGAGACCTCAAAAAATACCAAAGATGCAAACAATGGCCTGAAGGCAATGTGGTCCACCCAACCTAAGTCAAAGTTACTAGGCTATTTTGTTTTTCTTATTAGGTGAAATATAGCTGTATCGGGGACCTCTATAAATATTTAGGGCAAATAACCAGTATATCATTTTTTCACACTTGAATTATATTATGATTTTAATGCAGACACAGGTGAGGTAAGGTCAGAAGACACAATTAAGTGGGCTTGGAACCAGCTGGAGTAGAGGGTCTCTTTAACCATGCTTGGGTGATTTAGCCATCAAAACTCCATGTACATGCACCATAAAAACATTGGATATGTGTTTAAAATGGTATTAAAATACTGTTGACCCTTAAAATTAGAAAGTACAATGTGCAATTTCTAGTGTGTCATATATTTCGGGTCTATGTAACGTGCCTCGAAACTGGAGGCTTATAGTCTGGGTCTTTAAAATGTATTGAAAT
>NC_081198.1:43129362-43346862 GCF_902713425.1 Acipenser ruthenus | reverse complement strand
GTGCTTACAATGTTTTGGCTATGCCTACTTTATAATGGTTTTCATTTCAACGTTAAAAATAATTGAATTACTTTTAAGCAGAAATAGCCATTACATAGTCTGGTAAGTGTTTTAGGAATTATTTAATTGTGCCTTTTCCCTTTCTTTGTATATATATAAAAAGAAACTATTAAACCATACCAACCATGCATGTATTTTTACAGTGAGATGAATAGGGCAAAAATAGTGAGGAGCTGCTATATTTAGTTGAATGTTCTAGGGTCTCATTTCAATACTGGTCATGTTTACATGGTCCCTGGTTCCCATAGCAACTCTGTAAATGCAATGGCTAAGAAAGCACAGATCGGCTGAAAAAAATTCTAATTAATGAATGTGCGAAGTGTTACAAATCTAATGAAAGACCTTAACCTGCTTTTGAGAACATCCAGGCAAAGGATCCCTTAATTAGACAGTGTTTCATTTTAAGGATTATTTTTAAAGTAGGTTAAATTATAATTTTACTATTTAAAAGAGAATATAGTACGCCAGGAATAGAATGACCCATTTAATCCATTAATTGCCTATTTAATTCCCTTTGTTCTCTACCATTGCTCTTTTAAACTTTCCTTATTATTAAATATGTGCGATCGTGAATAGAAATACTAATATTCACAAAGGTCATGTTTGTATTTGGTAAATGAATACCAGTATGTTCTGGGGTTCTCCATATGTTGTGCTAAACACTAACAGGGTTCCCTATGAGGTGTTTCTTGATTTCTAGACCAATATAAATTTAAATTCAGGGATCATTAAGGGTTTTTTTTTTTTTTTACAGCAGTTCTAATATGTAATTGTTCAAAATTTAAAACACCTCTTTCAAGATCATCCACTATGAAGAGGATTTGACTTTACAGTGCATTCAGATCATACTCCCTCCTGCAACAACAATGCTGGCTTTCTATTTCCACAATAGCCATTATGTTTTTACAGTGAAGTGTAAATTAAAAGTATTTCACTCAGGTGCCTCAAGTAAAGCAGAGGTTTTCAAACCCTGGTCTTCAAGCATCTGGGCTTCAGAAGGTGAACTTTTTTTAAAAATAAATATGACATATTGTAATCTTGGAAAATGTATTTCTTCTGAGGTTCATGCAAGTGTTTTTACCTAATTTAATCAATGTATTTGTTTGTCAGTTTCATCATTTTTTTCTTATTAGATGTCGAAAGTGCACACTTAAGGGACGGGAAATGATGGCTTTTTAGTGCAAAAACTTTGAAAACCACTGAAGTAATAGTTGAACGCTAATTAATATCCTGCGCTAAAGGAACAAGCTTGCACTGGTTCTTAGGTCAGTGAGACACACATACCTTCAGTCCGAGTCATGCTTCCAATTGCATTTTAATTGGAAATATTTAGTAGAGTCACTTACTGTAAAATGATACTCACAGTAGGAAACTATGTACAGCATTTGTTTATAATATCTGTAATTACCACATTAGCCACATCCAAGGTCTAACCTCCTGAAGCTCATAATCTTGTCACAATGAAATGCACTGAAATTCTACTTTTGCTACAGTAAATGAGCAGGAAAAGATGAGACAATTATTACCGACAAGCCAAGTATTTATTATCATGTTAAGAAGTGACCAGCCACATTTGGGCAGAGCTTGGGAATTCTCCTTTCTGATTGGAATTAGGCTTTACACTGTTTGCATTAAACTAATAATTATATGCATTATAATTATAAGTGAATATAACTGGCACAGGGTAGGACTAGTGTCGATACAAACTCCCTAACTGTTTCTGTTCCCGGGTCAGCTGCTTCGATGAATAATTGCAAATCAATTAGCTCAGTTGCAAAGCTACAAATGCATCCAAACACTATGAGATTACACTCTTACATGCCATTCATTTAGGCATGATGCACATGATTTTAATGAGGTGAATCACACTTGTTTGTAAATATGTTACACACCATATGAATGAACTGCAACTTTGAGTCACAGCTGGCTACACAGACGTGTTCCCCCAGTTATAAAATGTGGTTTTGTCTTTCGCTTAGCAGGACGAAATTGGAAGACTACACCAAATCTTCATTTTTACCTTTGTTTGATGACAATGTAACAGCCCTACAGCGACTGCATGTTTAAAATTCTATAGTATTTTTTTTCTATGTAAATAATATATTCATCTTAGATATACGTGACAAAAATATTTTCTAATTCTAATATTCCAGTATTCCAGTGTTAAAAAATGTGCTTGTCAGCACAATGTCTTTTGGTAGGTTAGCAGACTATGTTGTGCTAAACGGTAACCTACAAACGTCAACTAGGAATTACATTAGCATCCTGCATTTATTGTTTGTGTTTTAATAGTAAACCATGGACATATATTGGAACACACAATCTTTTGCTAGGCTGTTGATTTTTGCAATTATTGCACAAACAAAAGTTCATATTAAGGGCTAACAACTTGTATTGCAGGTGGCTGTTGTTGACATTTAAATTGCTTTTTGTGTGGTTTGTGATCACGCTAGGACAGGACAGGTTCATTCTAAATTCTCTTGCAGATTGAAATTCCTGTCTAAACCTCCCTTCGTTCCAGTCTTTTGCTGCACTCAAGCATCAAGTTGGCTTTTCAAATCAATAAACCAGTTGGGTTAAATTGAGCTATGAGCTTTCCTAATATATACTACTCCAGTTTAATGTGTGGACAGATTAGCTTGGTAGGGTACAATAGCAATGATCATTGTATTTCCCTTTTCCATTTCAATCTGAGAGCATACGGACCAACAAAAGTAGACAGCTGTCCAAGTTTCATTCTGTACCAAAACAAATTCATTACAGATTTAGATGAGTTAAACTATGTTTAACTCATCTAAAAGTAATGTTGTCCTAGAGGTGTTCTTCTATATTACCTTGGTGGTTTTGCATTACCTTGTTACACAAACCACCATAGATTATTAAAAAGCATAGCCTTTATTACCAGGGCCGGCCTTATGCTGTACGGGGCCCTAGGCAGTGATGATTAAGTGCAGGGTCATATATATATATATATATATATATATATATATATATATATATATATATATATATATATATATATATATATATATGGGTGCATCATGTAATCATATGCACCCATATATACTAATGTTGAGATACGGTAAATAATATTAATGATATTAAAATGTTAATGAATACTTTTTTCAGTTCGTTTGTTAGACTTTATCATTTTATATAATTCACAACTTCAAAGCACTCAGAATTCCATTCTACTTCAAACATATCACATATAAACTTTTTTCTAAAATGACCATGCCCCAATAGGCCTATTGAAAAATACTGTAATGCCTGTCTATAAGTGGGTTCTGACAGGTCGGTGGCGAGAATAACCAGGCAGGAATAAATAAATAACAAAAAAATCCCTCTTTGACACTTGACACTCTGTGTACAGTGCCATTTTTTACTCATTTTTTTTTTACAAATTAACCCCTGGCCATTATTTTTTTTTCATTTTACATTCTAAATTACGATGTTCTAAACATAAATTACAAAGACATTTTCCTAGCTTTAGCGGCAGCAAAGTCAAATCTCAGTAGTCTAAATTATTGGCAACTTCGCTTTCATTTCAGTATGGCCAAATTTGACAATTTTTTTTTAATCATCTTTGAGCACAAATATGTCTTGATCAATTTCAGCCTGGAAAAGCAGCACTCACCAGAAGCAACCATCACTGGAATGATCTGTCGGCTCATCTGTTTTGATGCATGTACTGCAGCATTTTCATAAGATTCATGCTTGTGAGGTGCCGACATGATGAGCTGCAGCTAAAGCATCAGCGTCAGGGGTGCAAATCATTTAGAAAATTGGTGCTAAACTGTTTTGAAAGTTTAGCACCAGAGATCCTACTGGTGCTAAATCATCAACCCCCCAACTTTCATGGCAAATGAAGAGGCTTGTGAGCACGAAACATTAATTTACAACGGGCAGCAGTGTGGAGTAGTGGTTAGGGCTCTGGACTCTTGACCGGAGGGTTGTGGGTTCAATCCCCAGTGGGGGACACTGCTGTTGTACCCTTGAGCAAGGTACTTTACCTAGATTGTTCCAGTAAAAACCCAACTACATAAATGGGTAATTGTATGTAAAAATAACATGATATCTTGTAAGTCGCCCTGGATAAGGGCGTCTGCTAAGAAATAATATATTAATGTATTGTTACCTTTTAAGTCTACTATTGCCCACATACCTTTTTGACTTGCTGAATAAAGATGTAATTGATAACTGTGTAAAAGTGTGCTGCGACACGATTGCTACCACTTTTCCACACGACACAAACCTTCTCTCCCGTGTATGTGGATGAGTGTGGGTGGGTCATGTGAGCAGTCCAGAGCCAATGAGAAACTATCATCATCTATGGGTGTTAAGGAATACCAAAAAAATTAAACATGTCTACTGGCACCAGAATTTAATGTTGCTGGCGCTATATGAGGTACCCTTGTGTTAGAATGTAGCACCATAGCACCAAATTTTCACCCCTGAGCATTTTGTGTGCACGTACTGTGATTTTATACCAGATACTTAGTGCCCTGCATTTTTCATAATTTGTTTTTATAACCTGTAATTTAGTCCTACAGCCCCAAGATGTCGATATAGCCTCCACAGTAAGCCACGTAATGAGCAATCATTAACCAATCATCCCATTACATTACTTTAACATCTATTTGTTCTAAAATACAAGTTTCAAGGTAAGTTTTTTCTTTAAACGCATCAATTTCTAGAACGGCAATAATTGCCCTTCGTAATTAGGGGTTTTTTTTCTAATTAGTCAGAATTCTGTGGGTTGATTACTTAATTATTCTTTTGATCAGTTTAGCTGGAGTGGCTACATGGACACCTGGAGGTTTAGGACTGATTTTCAGGTCAAAAAAACAAGTTGTGAAAAACAGAGGGCCTTACAGACTATATGTAAAGTAATCTATTTAGTTTTTATACCAGTAAAAACTGTAGATTTTGTAGGGGTCCCCATGTGGCTCACCTTGTAAAAGCATACCTGCCTGGTGTGCTGTGTGAGTCATACAGCACATGTTCGTGTCCTGGCTGTACAAAGTCGCCAGTCTTCGCGGGGGATTCCAAGTGGAGTGTCACATTGTCTCTGGTGTTCCCGTGGGTTAGGGAGACAAAACTGGCAGAGACTCCTCATCTCACTACAGCGAACCCTACAGTGAATTGCTGCGTTGAGGAGGAAAAATAACTGGACATTCCAAATTGTTTAAATTAAATTCTTAATGGTATATCCCTAATAACATAACAATATTACAAATATCACATATCAATTTAAAAAGCTGTATGGCAGTGAATGCATAAATGCAATACTATCAATCAAATAAATTAAAAACAATTAAAAACAACCAAATTTACAGTTTTGGGTAATGAATGCATATATATGGTAATTAATTCAGCTATTTCAATTTGTGTATGCAAACCAGGGCATTATTCTTAAATAATAAATTCAATCCTCTCCACTGTACAAATTAAAACACTGGAGCAAGTCCATTTCTGTGGTTAAAGCTGGTGTGTTCAGGGTGTTTCACATTATACCATGCTGTCAGAGATAATGTAACCCATAAAAGCACAACAGAGGTAACCAAGAAAGAAAGTATGATTGTAATTTACCTTTAATAAGAAGACAAGCTCATTCACATAACAATACATAAAAACCCTGTCTTTTGCTCTCATATACCAAAACCACACGCCACATGATCTGCTAATGTGCTTCTTTAGGGTAGTTTTTCCATTACTTATTAGTTATATATATGTGTGTGTGTATATATATATATATATATATATATATATATATATATATATATATATATATATATATATATATATATATATATACACACACACACACTGCTGTGCAAAAGTCTTAGACATGTTGCATTTTTCTCTTTCAGGGAACCAGAGCCGTCGCGAGGGAGAAGGAATGGCAGCATACGAGGGACGCATCAGAACCGTATAACCCAAGGTTAGCGGTGCGAGCATGCAACCTCAAGGGCCCTCGTGCCTATTGAAGGCAAGGAAGGATCTACCACATTCAAGCGGTAGGACCTGGAGAATGTATGGGGCATATCCCAGATAGCCGCCGTACATATATGAAGAGGGCCCAACATGTAGCCAACCCTCTAGTAGAGTGTGCAGCGACCCCTTTGGTCTGGCCGGGTATCTGTGGGCTTGCCTGCAAGCTGCCCAGGGCTGCGTTGTCCTGCGACGCCGTAGATCTGGGTGGCTGCATGGTGAGTCTGCAGCGTGTAAAAAAGCGGGATGCTAACGGCACACTTCGGAGGAGAGTGTGTGTTCATCTTCGCACCTCCCGAGTCAGCGCAGGGGTGCTAGCGGTGAGCTGAGCTAAAAAAAATAGTTGGACACTACTAAATTGGGGAGAAAAAAAAAAAAATTATTGGTGACTACTAAGTTAAAAAAAAAAAAAACTGGTCAGTATGATGCAGAGCTCTTGTCCTATCCACGTAACACCTCAATGCCAGCACCGGACAGAGGAAATTCAATCTTTCAATCTCCTGTCCTCCTCCGAAGCAAACGGAGGTGGATGGAAAGACTCCGATTCCACAGACTGATTCATGTGGAAGGCTGTAATTGCCTTGGGGAGCACCGTGTGTACCGAATTCACCGAATACACCGAGGTGATATGCACCGAATGCACCGAATACACCGAGGTGATATGCACCAAGCACCATGCACCCCGAGCACCGTGTGTACCGAATGCACAGAATACACCGAGGTGATATGCACCGAATGCACTGAATACACCGAGGTGATATGCACCAAGCACCATGCACCCCGAGCACCGTGTGTACCGAATGCACAGAATACACCGAGGTGATATGCACCGAATGCACAGAATACACCGAGGTGATATGCACCGAATGCACCGAATACACCAAGCTGATATGCACCGAGCACCATGCACCCCGAGCACCGTGTGTACCGAATGCACCGAATACACCGAGATGATATGCACCGAATGCACAGAATACACCGAGGTGATATGCACCGAATGCACCGAATACACCAAGCTGATATGCACCGAGCACCGTGCACCCCGAGCACCATGTGTACCGAATGCACAGAATACACCGAGGTGATATGCACCGAATGCACCGAATACACCGAGGTGATATGCACCGAATGCACAGAATACACCGAGGTGATATGCACCGAATGCACCGAATACACCAAGCTGATATGCACCGAGCACCGTGCACCCCGAACACCATGTGTACCGAATGCACAGAATACACCGAGGTGATATGCACCGAATGCACCGAATACACCGAGGTGATATGCACTGAGCACCGTACACCCCAAGCACCGTGTGTACCGAATGCACAGAATACACCGAGGTGATATGCACCGAATGCACCGAATACACCGAGGTGATATGCACCAAGCACCGTGCGCACCGAGTGCACCGGGTGCATCAAGCACTGTGTGCACTGAATGCACCAAGGCGCTATGCACCAGGCACCGAATGCACTGCTCACCGCTCACCGTGTGAGCTCAGAGCTCAGAGCTCAGAAAATATCTACCAATAGGCAGGCATATCCCACACGTAAGGTTGTTGGTGGTCGTCTTCAAATTGAAAGGAACTATAGAATTGACACAATTATAGGGATACAATATTACACTTTATTACAGGAGAAATATACTTCAGAACCACATAACACTGTTTTAATGCCATTTGAAACAATTTACTATTTAAGTTAACAGCAAAATATGAATGAATAATATACAGCACCTTGTACTAATTCCATCACATCTGAGCAGGTTGATCATTTGTCAATACAGGTAAAAATGTAAGCTATTTAAACAACAAACTGTCATTACATTTGTGTTTTGTATATTTTACTTAGATGTTCTGCTCATTTAAAATCGCTGAATTTTCCAAAATAACCACAATATTTCATTTCATTCTCCCTGCATAAATATTCTAAGTCATTATTTAAATATGACAAGTAATTTAATACGTGAGTTACAAATCTTATGAAAATATTTTTTTTCTAAGCAAAGCTATTTTACATTACATTTGAAATCTGGGTCAGTAATATATAGATTTTGTGTTTCTTTTGACATAATTGATGTAAATATCAAAGTATAGTGGTTATAATTACAGCCAGGAGACAAAAAGGCTGTGCATACACATGCATTTAACTCCTGCATTTTATCTGTTAGTTAAAATAAAAATGTATTTAAATTTTACAACTTGGATCTCCTTAATTATGGTTACT
Organism: Acipenser ruthenus; assembly: GCF_902713425.1. Classification (NCBI taxonomy): domain Eukaryota; kingdom Metazoa; phylum Chordata; class Actinopteri; order Acipenseriformes; family Acipenseridae; genus Acipenser; species Acipenser ruthenus. The sequence goes on along the minus strand of NC_081198.1, from coordinate 43,338,580 downwards.
TTTAACCTGAATTTCTTCTTAAATACCAGTAATGTATCTAATTAAGTGTCGCTATACTAAGCATCATGGGCAAATCATTTGTGTCTTCTGATAAGTTTAATTCTGTTAGAAATGCAATTGCACATACAGTAAAAGCAACACAGGAAACACATGAATGTAATTAAAGAGCCTGACACGTCTATCCTGGATAATGGGAGCCTTGGGTCTGCTATTCCCATATGTGTTACCCTTGCTTGTATGGAGTGCATTTTAATACCAAAGAACACAACAACTCAAATGCCATTTTTAAAGCCTTTATGAGAAAAGCAATATAGAAAGGTAAATAGGGCAAATACCAACAACCACGAGTATAAGAAGTAAATATGATTTAAAATATCATATAGCATAATCTAATCTAATAAAAGAAATGTCTCAGACAATGAAGTAAGGGGGTTGTTATTAAACGTTTATTTATTTTTTTTAATTAAGGAGTTAAATCCAACTGCAATCTTACAAAACTGGTAGTGAACTGCTCGTAAGGTTATTTTAAGGACTCAAAAGCGTGTCCAAATTGTTTGTTTCTTGCTTTGTAATCGAAAGTTTAATTTTTCTTTCACAAAATATGGTGCAAATTGCATTTTGGTCTAAATCTGTCCCTAGAATCTATCTAGAAAGCATAATGGCTTAAGTAAACGCAACATTGTAATATTTTGTTTAAATATTCTCCTTAGATTTTGGGTTAAAGGATTTTAAAGTGATACTTCCGTATATTAGGTCTTCTTTAAATGATTTCCATTCACACTGCAGTTTTACACAAAAACACCTAGTTCCTCTGTCATTTTCCCTGCTCTAAAATTACTATTGAAAAATATCTAAATTCCCTTTTGAAACTATCGCAATACAGAAACTATTAAAAAAGAACCGCCTGTTCAGTGTGCGGTTCCTGTAGGCTGACAAAAAAACACGCCTTTCAATACAAATAAACTAATACAGTCTAGACTAATACAGTCTAGACTAACATAAGGCATATGCTAGCGTTCAGACACCTACCTGCCTGCAAAAAGTAGGCTGTCAGTTGAACACTTTGATGTAAATAAAAGAAGAAATGATTCACTTTCCACGACTGCTCAACAAGGAAAGTGCAGTTTAGAAATTATAGAAGCTGTGCCTTTTTGTGGAGTGAAATTGAGTTTTGCAGGTCTGATAATGAGCACGTTAATAACATAAATGATACGGTAGAATCTTACTTAACCATCCAGGTCCTGCAATTTAATCTGTAATAAATATTCCAGCATCATTGTGAGATGGCGTCTCATAATGGCAAATGAAATATGCTGGTATGATAGGTACAATAAATCTGGATTTGCCTATGGTTCCCTCAGGCTAGAACAATATGTAACTATAGTGTGCACTGTCAGGATGAGCAGATCTCAAAGCCATCATAAAATCTAAATGGTGACTAATTAGGAGGCCCTTCCCTTTCAGAGTTACTATTCCTATTGACATTTTCCATGCATGAGCCCCCCCATAACATCATAAGTCACCAAGATAAGAACTCCCTAGATTGTATGGAAAAAAAAAAAAGCTTTAATGGAGAAGTTCAACTCAGAGGCAATGCATAAATTTCTTCGGCTACTGCAATGTCTCTACGTCGAGCAGTTACTTTACACATTTTAAATCTATAAACAGTTCATTTATTTTTTTAGATATATATATACTGTATGTAATTGTATATGAAATAAGTTAGCATTGGAGTTTAACATGAATAAGCATGGAATGTATTAGGAATTGATGTTAATTTTGAAGTTAGTATAGATTCAATAGGGAATTGTTTGTTAGTTCATTAATAAGATTATAGTTACTGACACTGAAATACAAATTACTGTATTAAAAAAACAAGCATGTTAAGAATTGTTTTTAAATGGAAGTGCAACAGTGTTCATGAGAAAAATGACTTTTTTATTGATCAAAGCAAATACCAATACACATAATAGGTTTTGCTTATTTGAAAGTAAACATTCACAATTTATGCTTGGAGTTCGATTATCGGTTATTACAGGAAACACGCCCTCATTAACACCAGCAACAGAGCTCGAGCTAATAACTCACTGACACAGACCAAGCAGAGTAAGCCCCCACAACAAGCAACACACAAGGCAGAACTCTAGCAGGAAAAAAATGCTCACCAGAGACTATAAAAAATACTGCATTGGGTAGTGTGTGATAAATGAGAATTTAATGCTTACCCTCGGGGTGGGATGTGTCGATAAACTCCTCAGGCTTCGCCCTCAGGATTTATGTAGCATCCCATCCCTCTGTGGGCGTCACATTCTCATATCACACACTACCCCATGCAGTATTTGCTATTTAGCACTTTTGAAAGTTATATAAAGAGGTTATGTACTGAATCTCCATTGTGTATAGTGAATTATCCCAAGAAAGAGCTGGAGGTCTAAAAATAACCTCCCGAGGCACATAGAGGTTGTTTAAGACCATTGGATCATGGTATTACTCATAATATAAACTGTAGAATAAATTGAATTTTGAATCTAAATACAAAATTATTACTATTATTACTGTGTGGTCCAGTGGTTAAAGAAATTGGCTTGTAACCAGGAGGTCCCCAGTTCAAATCCCACCTCAGCCACTGACTCATTGTGTGACCCTGAGCAAGTCACTTAACCTCCTTGTGCTCCATCTTTCGGGTGAGACGTAATTGTAAGTGACTCTGCAGCTGATGCATGGTTCATACACCCTAGTCTCTGTAAGTCGCCTTGGGTAAAGGCGTCTGCTAAATAAACAAATAATAATATTAATTAATAGTCTATTTGGACTTCTGTGTTTCCCATCAAGTTTACAGTGTAAAGACAGGGAACTAAGAAAGTGCTGTGCATCATTGTTAAGTGATGGCAAAGTAGGGTGAAAGCATGGAAATAACACAGGGAAAATGTAAAATGATCCTTCCATGCTATCGGAAGTGGCATGCTATCGGAAGTGGCATCTCTATCATTCTGAATAATTCACAAAAAAAGCTCCACTTTTACTTTCAAACTGTTGAAAGGCATCACTGCTGCTGAGAAACCGTTGGCAGTCCCACCCCACTGCCTCTCTCTTTCTTTCTTTGAAGTCCTTAATTTGAACTACCCAGCTATTTATATATTTAACCCACCTTAAGAGAGTTTGATCTCTTTGGGATCCTGGTAAGCCAGCCATCACTCTGGAAACTTAGCATCCATGTTGTTTTTAAACTCCTCTTCAATTAGCCAAGGGCATTTCTAGACTGACAGATCCTCCACAAATCACCTACCAATTGCTTTCTAAAATAGTATAAATACCAGTTTACTGTTAGAAGTGCTTCAAATCTCATGAGACACTCTGCACAGTGAGAGAAATATGGTAACCCAACCCACAGATTATTGGAATTATATCACCCCCCTATAAGCTTCCTATAAGATATGACCCCAGCTACCTCCAGACCCTCATCTCTCCCTACACCCCCACTCGACCTCTCCGCTCCGCCTGCACTAGAAGACTGGCTCTACCTCCGCTACGCTCCCCTGCCTCCCGAGCCCGCTCCTTCTCCACCCTTGCTCCGCAGTGGTGGAACGACCTTCCTACAGATGTCAGGACTGCCCAGTCCCTGACCACATTCCGGCGCCTCCTTAAGACTCACCTCTTCAAACAGCACCTGTAGAACTCCTCTGTTGTATCCTGGGACACTATCACCCTTCATTTAAATATGCTTTATTTTGCTCTTATCTGCCCCCTATTTTACTGCATTTAATCCTGTACTTCAGAATATTGTAATCTGCCAAGTGTTTAACCTGTAGTATTTTGTACTTAATCATATCCTGATGTAACTATCACTATTTAATCATATCCTGATGTAACTTTCACTATTATCTGCTGTATTATTGAATTGTGGTTTGTCACACTTGAAATAATTATTGTATTTCTTGCTCTTATTGTATGACTTGTATTGTAACACTTGAATGTATTTGTATTTGCTTGCGATTGTAAGTCGCCCTGGATAAGGGCGTCTGCTAAGAAATAAATAATAATAATAATAATAATAATATGAACAAAAACTATTTAAAGAGGCATTTGTTTGTTAAAGAAATCCCATTTGCTTTTTTTGAACAAAACATTCTGAAGTTAAAGAGAAAACAAACCCATACTTATTTTTTTTTATCTTATTGTGCATGTTTTTTTTACCTAATGTTTAAAATATTTTAGCAACATTTCTAGTAGTGTATGCCATAAAGTAATCCAGAAACATTCTGAATGAAGGTGTCAGAGGTTCTAAAGAAGTTTAATTAAGGATGAGGGTGAACCAAATTGAACCAAAATGAAAAAAAAAAACATTTGTGCAGTTTAAAAACAGTGAAATGTGAGTGTGTTAATGTTACTTTAGACTTCCACTTGCAACACATGTTCTGGTCTTAGCAATTGTACCTTTTTATCTTCTAGAATACCTGCCCCTTTTCTTTTCAGTACTACTGCCTATTCCCAAGGGACAGTTTAGAAATCTGGGACACTGCCCATTCACTGCCAGCTTCCTAACTGCCTGTTAAGGTTACTGTAGGGAGGGGGGTGAGTAAATAAATATGAATTGCTCACTACGCTAGCTCAAATTAATACAATTCCAGCGTGTATGCAAGCCTGCTTGTTGAACATATGTTGAAGGCATGGCTAAGCCATCTGGCTCAGTGTCAAGTATTTATACCAACTGCAGCCTTACAGTACCTGACAGCGGAAAAGCTTTATTCCCCTGGTGTCTGGGCACAAATGGAGAAATATTATTGAAATGATTATCTGCATCAAGACTCAGAATTGGGTTGACATTTTGCTGGCTCTGTTTAATCCGAAGGGTTGTCTGAAGAATGAAGAGAAGGGTTCACCAATAAGCTGCTGTGTGCAGCTAGGGAGAGTTGGATGATTAATGAAGCCCAAAGACTGGGTGGACCCAGCCCACCTCCACCCTGACCTATAGGGCTAAGACCTGCATATGAGATTGGCCTAAGCTCTGCATATTTCCTCCTGAGGATGCTGATGAATATCCCTAGTAGTGTTCTGAAAACTGAACAGGACAGTGCACTAAACATCATGTCCAACCATCAGAATTCATAATTACCTGCTTGCATTGCTGGGAAAATATTATGTTCATCCACTAACTACCTGCACGCCAATTTGTTTTTCATTGTATTGTATAGTAGTGGAGGGATGATTAATACAAATTACAACAGTCAATGTTATTTAATTGAAAAATGTAAATTAGTTAATTAAAAATATTTTTTAAATGATCATTAAAACAGCACATTTATTTTGGGTTTTAGTAAACCATTATCATGCAAGATATGTTAATTACATTAAAAGTTATGAGTATTTTCCTAATATGGTTAAACAGAGATCTATATTCTCATACTGTATTACACACTAAAACAGTCATTTGAACAAGGTCTAGGTAGTAAGTGGTCAGCCTGTTAGTAAGATTCACATATCCACAAACAATTTCCAATCTGGGATCACTCCAAAACCTCCACTGCAACAGTGCAAGTTGCAGTTTGACGAGAGGATGCATATTCATTCTCAAGGTTTTTATTCACAGGATCAACTGCTGAATGCATTCCTCTAATACCCCTGTAGATGTATTATGATATACTGTATATCCTGTGGCTACTGCTTGCTACACTGTTTAATTAAGTCCAGAAAACTATATTAGGTAAATAATTCCATTAATTACAAAAGTGTGTTTGTTTATAACACTGTAATTAAGAATTTAGTTGAGTAATTACAGTGTATCTAAAGTATTATTAATCCCAGTGTTCTGACAAAACAAATTACATGTTTACCTACAGTATTATGATCCAGCCAGCCAAACTGAACTTTTTTTTTTTTTTTTTTTGAAAGAAAATGACCAGCGCATGATTAATTACAAGCTCACGGGTTCTGCAGCTTCAAGAGTAAATCAACTGCTAAGAAGTGCTAACTTGCTAAAATATAAACTAATTTTAGGCTCCAGATATTAAAATATAATCCATCTTCTTCCTCCACGGGGAAAGCTAATTAGAAATTGTGACTGGCATAAGGAGAAGAGCCCTGAGAACACTGGGATTAAGTTCACACGCGGAAAACCTGAACGCTAAAGAAAATGGCCAGTATTTTTTTTTTCTTTCACTCATTAAATTTTTTCATGCTAGATGTTTCTTCAGTGAAGGCACCACTGAATACTTTTTTTTTTTTACAGAAAGCATAAAGTTACAGAGGAAACAGCGACATTCAAAAAAAAATATTTTGTTTGCCAAAATTCTACATTAATTTGGCTAAATGAGATAAAAGATAAGTCTAATGAATATCATGCTTAGTTGAGAAATAAATTATTTACTGACTGTATCCTTTAAAGTAGCAAAATTGGTCTGTTTTACACTGCCTGTCTATGGTGTAATGTTAAAGTGTCATAGGCCTATTGAGAATATTTTTCACTTCATTCTACTCTTTAGTATTATATCACATTTTTTTACACATGAAAACATATTGAGTTAACAGAATGAAAAGAGTAATAAAAAAAGTTAGTCCAGTGATGATAACCAATGGGTGATGGCATACTCAGATACATAAATCACTGAGGGCTTGAGGTAAAAAACAAAACTGAGTTGTAAATAATAGCTTATTCTCTTTAATTAGAAAACAACTTCCAGATGTTATATGGTAAAACCGACATTGGAAAAAACTGTGAAATCCTGAGGCTGTGATGTTGTCCTTATTGGGGGAAAAAAATATTGTTTTGCAGTTTTCTGGATTATGCAACATTGCATGTAAATTACGTTTTCAAAACTCACTGGTAAACTACAGCACAAAGATGTCATGCTTTCTGACAAATAATATACTGAAATAAACTGTATTGGTTTGAATCTCTGCATTAATGACAATTGCTTTTAATGAACTCCTCCAGGTATTTAGTCAGAATAAATGACAATAAGTGAATATATATATATATATATATATATATATATATATATATATCATGGTTTTAATGGCAAGGACTTTTTTTTATCACGAATCAGGGTACAAAGGTTTGTTAGTACAGGATGTGAAAAAAAACAGAATAGTGCAATACAAAAGTCCAACATGAGGACTAACTAGACTAGATCATGCTCCTGCCATTAAGTCTTATGTGACATTACCTTTCCTATTTATCTAATGGGCCAGTATTTGTCCTTAATAACAATGCATCTCAAAGACTGCCCCTCTAACCAGGTTTCATCAGATCAGTTCCTGTACAGAGGGCAGGATTAATCAAGAGCCAGCATGTGCGATGGCTTCAGGGCCCACAAGTACCTGACTTTACAGTAGCTCATATTTGGGTGCTTCAGATCTATTGACCTTATTCAATAAAACATCCAAATGCTCTTGCAGATTTTATTTTAGGCCCCAAGGGTAAACAGCAGTTCAAACTGGTACTGGTCACCAGTTTGACAGTGACAGTTTTCTCCATTTTGTTTAGCGTACTGTGTGGCACTCCAGGCCATACAACTAAAGCTCTAGCTTATTCTGACAGAATACCAGTACCATTAAAGAAGCAGTCAAACCAGCAAAGATGAGTTCAAAGGTTCTACTTGCATTAGACGTGAGGGACACTCTTTCTGAATCAAGATTTTCCATTAAATGTAAAGCATTTTATAAACTACCAGCAGCTCAATCTAGCATCAAAATCTTTTTTTTTTCCTTCCAACGATAAATGTGATAAATTCATAATAAATAACACACATTCAGTTTTTTTTTTTTTTATCCCACAGAGCCCGTACAGAGAACACAATTTTGTAAAAATGGTTGTTAGGTTTTTAAGAGCTCAGAACCAGTTTAACCCTTTCTACTTAAACCATTAATATGATCAAGATAGCAGTAGAATAGCTAGACTGCTGAGTGTCCATTTGCAGTCGTCAATTGCATTGTAATGCCATGATTCAGGTTGTAATTAGTCATCAAGCAGGAATGAAAAGCACTTTTTAACAACAACAAAAAAATTACAATTTCAACAGCTAATGTTAAACCAGTATATATTTAATGAATATTTAACAAGGAAAAAATCAATGAAAAAGTCAGAAAAAAAACTAATAAAGTCTGTCTCTTGCATTTCTATATATATATATAGCAACTGGAACATTAGGTTTAAGAGCTCAGACTGCAGTGAAATGAACAAATTAAGCTAAGTAAACAACAGCCAGTGTTAAATAAGTTTGTTTGTTTGTTTGTTTTTTCCCAGAAGCACTTATACCAGTTATTTTCATAGATTTCAGTTTGGATGTTATTTTCTTGGATTTTTACCTTTTGAATAAATTACAAAAAAATGATACATTAAATCTAATAGAATATATTTTTAACAACTATTTTAATATAGACATCTGTGACACAACATAATCAGAGAGAATCATAGACTAGTGATGGTTTTACTCATAAATGTATTGCTTTAAAGTTTCGAGAGACCAATATGTATATACTAATACAATCTTCATCAGTATTACACATTGATGTAACTTGATCATAAGTTATATGTTTTATTTAATTACAGTATTACAAGGCACGCAACTATAGCGATGACAATACTGAATGTAGTACAACATTCTAGTTCACATATGTGAGGAACAGACATCCTAAATTAATAACATGTAGCGTAGTGTAATATTTTCCAATTCAAATATTTGAATATATTGTCAATTTAAGTACTTCATGATGCATTTTTTTAGATGTTTGTTCTACAGCCATTCACATGCAGTAGAAAAGCAAGGAGTCAGGGAATGCTGACAAACGTCCATGGAAGGTCAACTTGCATGCAGTAAGAGCAGCAGGGGTCCGTGCTCATGTGGAATTCTGTACAACATTGCCCTCTTTTGGCAATGCAGAAGGCAATCCCTGTCTCACATGTGCAAGGAGGATTTCAAGCAGTACAGAATCACTTTAAAAACACTCACCTTATATTTGCATCATATTTGAATCATATTATTAACACATCATTCACTACCTTTATATAACTTTTTACATTTAATTTTAATGTAGTTGTTTATTTTTCATCACAATTTCCAGTACTTTCTGGTAAAATGGTCATTGGAACTTTGTTTCAGAAGTAAAGCATTACCAACATTATTCTTTGCTACATATTCGTTGGGAATGGGGGGAAAAAAAGACTTGTTAATTAAATGTTATAAAGGATTTTTATTAAAATAATATTTAATGAATGTAAAGGCCATATACCCTGGTCAGTTACTGAGATCATTACAATGGTGTCAAAACTACATTTATTATGACAGCGTAGGGTCTTTGCTCTACTTCCAATACATTTCATGGCAGCAGTGTGGAGTAGTGATTAGGGCTCTGGACTCTTGACCAGAGGGTTGTGGGTTCAATCCCCAGTGGGGGACACTGCTGCTGTACCCTTGAGCAAGGTACTTTACCTAGATTGCTCCAGTAAAAACCCAACTGTATAAATGGGTAATTGTATGTAAAAATAATGTGATATCTGTATAATGTGATATCTTGTAACAATTGTAAGTCACCCTGGATAAGGGCGTCTGCTAAGAAATAAATAATAATAATGGCTACTGACTTTGTTGTTTCATGCAAACACATTGTGATTGTACAGTAACAATTTGTACATTCAAATTAATGTGTTAGCTTTGTGCTTGATAAACATAGTTCATCAAATTAAAGCACTGGTATGTAGTTATTAAAGCAAGAAATTGTATCGGTAAGGTACGTATGAACAAAATGCATTATTTTAGTTTACTACCAATATCACCCTTGTTTTTTCCTTGCTTTTACCGCTTTTGATAACTGACAGCACAATCAGATAACGGTTGCCTGGTGTTCTGCAGTATTTGGAAAACTATAGCAATAAAAGAAAACAAACAAAAATACTACACTTTTGATGTATGCCTACATTGGATTATTATGTATTGTGTAGTACTCTTACTTATGTATCATTGTCTCCTTCATTTTCCCACGGTGGTATATGGGACATCTGTGATAGAAACCTGGATTGGCTCTGACAGAGAGTGACAATTCATCCTGCTGTCTTTCCAACTGACATGTCACATTTTTAGATGACTTTATTGTGCACCCTGTCAGTGTACTTAATCTGAGTGTCAGTCAGCCCCAAGCACCTCCACATCTTTCCAAGCAGTTCTAATACCCAGTCCTTTAACTACATTATATTTGGTGTAATGTTATTCAGCTTAGTCAAGATACTATCTACTATTTGCATCATTCTGCCACTCTTTGTATTTTTTTCATGCATTCACGACAGAAAACTGGTTATTTCCCCAATCATTCTCTCCAAACTGGCAGATGTCAAAATGGCACAGTACATGTGTGCAGTTACTTTCTTAAAAAAAAAAAAAAAATCCATGTTTATAATACTTTACCACATACATTAAATACGTTGCTCCCTTATGGAAGTTTAAAATAACAAAAATAGGATCATTTTAAAATAAAAAATATTGTAATTATTTAAATCCTTAAATAGGAAAACAGGCTGGAGACCATGCAAATGGAGATTTGGTCCAATTCAATTAACTTTTACCTACAAGAAAGCATTTTTTTGTAAAAATGTATTGATCCTAAAGAGAAGATCTACTGTACATAAAACCTCTTTCAAAAAGGATGCATTAGTAAGACTTCCTGTATTATAAATGTAAATCTGAATCGAAGAAGTCTGATTAATTTACAGTATCCTCTGAGAGTAAAGGGTTTTGCAAATGAATGTCCTGAAGGAGATTTACGGTAATCTGTTTTTTTACTACTGAGAAGTGTTACTGGGTTTTAGTGTTTTGATTCTTAATTATTGAGCAGGCTGCTCAAATTAATGCACTTGATAGTAATGTGTAGATTACACCTTAAATTCTCAGTTTCCTTTGTTTAAAAAAAAAACTCCACACTCAATATTTTGAAAATCCTAAACAAGCAGTACACCCACCCCTCAGTATACCAGTACTTCAGTATACCTAACTAGCACAGCACCCCTCAGTATACCGGTACTTCCCCTCAACTCTCAGCCCTTATAGTTGTGCTCTCTCTTTCTCTCTCTCTCTCTCTCTCTCTCTCTCTCTCTCTCTCTCTCTCTCTCTCTCTCTCTCTCTCTCTCTCTCTCTCTCCTTCCTGTGGGTGTGCTTGTCACTGGTATATAAAGGGTTAAATCGTCAATACTAACATGTAATAACCTGTCTCCCAAATAAATATATAAAATGTAATATTGAAGAAAATGCAGTGAGCAGTATTCTTTCTTTCTTTCTTTTTTTATTTTAGTTAATAAAGTACCTACTACTATAAATGTCCTTCATTACACAATAAGAACAAATACATATTTACTGTCTGTTTTGTTTTTTTGTTTTTCTATGAAAATAATATTTTTTTAGGATTTTTTTTTACATAAATATTTACTACAGTACCCATGTAATAATATGTTTCTAAAGTTGTGGCAACCCCCCCCCAAAAAAAAATAGTTTACTATAGTATACTGCCATGAATACTATACTAGTCCTCTATTTATACAAAACAGTAGTATTTTATGTACATATGTACCTGACATGTTGTGTACCACATTTTCAAAGATATTACTAATTAAAGAAATGTTGCATTATAAATACTCTATGGGGACAGGTTGACTCTGAGGATTAATGTTTTGCCTTAGCTCTGGGTTGGAATCTAGCCCAGAGTGAAGCCAGTGGTGTTCGGAGTGATTCTTATGAATGAAGACCACATTAGTCCACTGTTTAGAAAAGCAGGGTCTATAAATCCTGTGAAATATCTTTAACTTGATAGCCTGGCTCCTGACAGTGTATATATGCACCACATTATTCATTTATTTATTTATTTATTTATTAGGTCTACAGTCCTGTTCAGAATTATCTAAAAATGAAGTTGCAAACTTGTTGATAGAAAGGACCAATCCTTGCCTATACTTTCCAGAGAGCAAAATAAATGAGTGATGTGTACTGCACCTGGTGGGAAGAAGCTATATAAATTGTGTTATTAAAACCAGAAATGCATTCGACAAACTACAGGTATATTATATTTCCTATGAGCTGCACATGACTAGGCATAAATTACAATAACATGTTTACGCTGTTGATGCATTCATTGGATATCAATGTATATTGGTCCCCAATTACACATACTTATTCAAGAAAATGTGATAATGCTGTGGGCATATCCTGGGCATGGATGTTGCGCTTCTGAACTGGCTTAAACCAGTCATTTTGTCACAAATCCCTTATTTGTTATCGTGATAATACATGGTCTCATCTTACCTAGCTGGTTCATTTTAACCCACATCCACAGTGTATTGTAGTTTCCCAGGGGAGATGAAATTTTGGATGACTTCCTGTAGCTTGAAGTCCTTCCCAATTCTTCTACCCATGGGGAAGGATATTACAGAGCGTAGTTCTGTAGTCTTTTTACTGATATGTCCAAAATCACACCATGTTGCCTTTACACGGAGGAAGACTTTTCTTAGCCAAGACTTGAGCCCCTCGCTTCTGCTTCGCAGTCCAGTGCTCTCCCCATTTCCCACACTATTGCATTAAATGTAATGATTTAAAGACAAATCAGAAATCAAATACTCTCACTTTTATATAGAAAGGTTGCATAGTTCTAATTCTCACTTTTATTGTTTTGTAATTGATCTGGCAGAGAGAATATAGATTCAGTTATTGAGATCCCTTAATATCCAGGAATTTGTGGGAGGATCCAATGCTTATCAGAGGGCCATTTTACCCCATATGATTAGCTGCTATTATCAGAGTGGAAACCTACTTAATGGTTGTATTTCTAATCCTGCACATGTTATTTTCTGCATGTATTAAGTTTACAATATGTTTTGTTATATGGATGAAACTCAGGTACAATATTAAATAGTTTATATAGTTTATAAACTGTAAGTACTGGTTAGTGCACCATTTAGCTGCATTTAGTGCACTATAGCTGTTGAAAAAATTTCATTTCATTTTGACTGATATGAAAGCCAAAAATCGCATGCTATACATCCTAGAGTATGTTGTTATACAATGACCTGGACTGCAAGAAACAATTGTAAAGTCAGTCCAAGCAATGCGAAGGACACTGTGTACAAGCATTAGCACCTTATTAGAAACAATGTGCATGAGGGGATAATGAACTTAAGACAATGCTAATTAACAGGCAAGAACAATAGCTTAAATTTATATAACTGAATGGCATAGCGCTTGCTTGTAAGACAGCATTACGCCACCTTAATCCATTTTAATTCAGAGCATAACCAGCAGTGCAAATGAAATGGATTTGGTGGGTCGAGTTCAGCTTCTGAGAACCTGCGATACATTCACCTGTGACAATTCTTTCTAGCCTGATAAAGTAAGAGAAGTCTCTCAAGGACTCTGAGTGACTCCATCAAGTCCCCCGAGATCAGGTGTCAAAGTTGTCTATCAGATGCCTGAAAAGAAAAAAAGGATGCGCTACTCTGTGCTATTGTGCGCCAGTTGTCATTGACTGATCAGGCCTTTTTAGAGAGCTTTCACAGTGAATGAAACCACCTGAATAGATGAGAGTGAGACAGCCCCTGACAAACAAGAAACCATGGAATATTCATTGAGCATCTGGGAGGGAAAGATTAATGCATTAGAAATTAAAATAGGCCACAATGTATGATCTTGCTCTAACACTTGGCCAGACCTGTGTCACCCGCCGCTAGTGCCTGAAGTTGACAGACAATTCTGCCAAGGTAACTGAGAATCTTTAAGCATCCTTCTATTGTGTGTGCTGAATAATAAAACTTTCCTCCTATTCTTTGCTTGGAGCTGACAATGAATAATTCCGGAGCCATTTGCAATGTTAACGGTACCTATCTGGGCCATCCATGCCTTTATGATAAGGTTTCAAATATGCATTTCAACAGACTGTACAGAAACTGATTCACAGGCATTTCAAAGGACACCTGTCACTCAACTGAAAGACCTGTCAGTCTCAGTTGTGTGATGATGCCAGGGAAATGGCCAAAAAGATTATCTTGACTTTTTCATTTTTTTTCCCTTCAGATTGTAACAGTTACATTTGCTGTAGACTGACAAGTGATTTACACTGGCAAATATATTGTGTTTAAAGTAAAAAAAAAAAAAAGATTTATTCTCTTAGGCAGTCTTATTCTTCACTGGTTTACAGCTGTATCAAATATACTATCGAAACTGTGATCTGGACTATACAGAATGTCATTATGCTTGATATTATAAGCAATAAACCTGTTTTGTGACACAAAGGTGGCATTGATAAGTTCATATCTTTGAAAACAGGATCTGAGTAGCTAAACCTGAAGTGGTGAAGAAGAACTGACCTAGAACCTTTAAAGTGCAGCACTGATTGAAATTACCTTTTTAGGAAAAGTTAAAAGGTACAGTTTGTGATAGTTTGCTATCATGCCCTTTAATAAATCAGTGTGATATTTAAATAGAGATCATGATAAAATGAATTACCATGGTTATTCAAACATGCAGACAGTACTTTATAGTATGTTTAAATATATTGCCGGTAAATATATATTCCACTTCAATTCTAAATACAGCATTTTTTTTTTCCATTGGCCTGCCTCAGAAATAAGATCTACATATAGTGTGTGTTCCCTGCAAACGAGGTGGCAGACAATGTTGGTCCCACAGTTACATTTTTTGCATATAGGACAGTCCTTTATTAGGCATGAATAACTTACATGCCAGTGGCTGTCATTGACATTTAAATTGTATTTCTAGTTCAGGGTCTGGTCCCACGAATACAAGGTCTAAATGGGACTTATCCCAGGTTCCCCCATGGGCATTCAGTATTCCAAGACATTGTTAGCAGTCCCAGATGCTTGCTGTATATGTACCACAGTAATGGCTGATTCCCCCTCCCAAATTGCTAAAACAAAATGTAATATTTTTAATGATTTAATAAATTATGTATTTGTTTCCCAGAGAGAGGAAATGTATAAAAACATAGAACATATATTTATATACCAGAAGGTTTAAGTTTATTTATACAGTATAGTACCTGCATTAGTACAATAATCTTTTAAATGTGAAACTGTGAATATTTTTTGAAAATAAGTTTTTGAACCTTAACTATTCTTTGGTATAACAATGAGTCCTATTTTAAAATAGTTCTAGCTTTAAATCACACGTCAGTCTTTTTTTTTAAACATGCACCTCATTTCCAGATTAAAAATACATTAGAGGAGATAGTTGGCGGATCAGCTATGCCAGAAAGGAGAAGTATATCCATAGCCATACCCTTTCTTTTGCAGCATCAGAGTTTTGCTTCCAGTAGGGCAATGCCCAGCCAAACACATCCTTCAGCTAATCAGCACCAGCATCCCACCATGGGTAGTCGGATATTCCAACCTGCCTCCAGTTCAACATGTGTGGGTGGAACTTCAGAAACTCAATTTGAAACGCCTCCACATTCACTGCAGGTGGACTGGAATCCAGTGACCAGTATTTAAATGTTCCTGATACCTACATAGCATTAAGTTTTGCATAAACAGTATTAAATTAGACTTTGACTTGCCTTTTGAACACTGAAGTGGTTGGTCAATAGATTGATTACAAGGGTGGGAGTTAATCTGTCTGCTTTATTTGAGTCAAAAGTGATGTCAACCATTGAGTGGGATTAGATGTGTTTGGACACATCTGCACAGTGTGATCTTATAAAGAGTATGTGATGTTCTCTGCCCTGCATTCACCCTGAAACCTGGTAGTATATGATGATTCCCTGCTTGGTTAGCTATCACACCTACAAGAGGTTTTATAGATAAAACTGAACTGAAAGAAAGAAAGAATCAGTCCACAATAAGCCATTATCATAAGAGTTGTAAACACTCATTTGCAAGGCAAACTAAGCTATTGTTTTTGCTACAGCTGTGCAATAGATTCATACATCATTCTACAGAACTAGGGTAAAACTGCTGCTAAAACAAATATACAAACTTAGTGTATATTGTATGCTGTTATGTTCCATTCTAATGAATGTGCTGTCAATGTGTGCTGTCACTAATGGTTTGTGTGGCTCCAATTGTATTTGAGAATGTATTTATAGGTAGATTGTTAATTAATAAAAATGTAAAGTCAAACAATAATTTAAACAAAATAGTATAAACTTGTAGTTCAGAGAAAGTTAAGTTAAACATAAGTTAAACATACAGTAAATTAAGTAGTCATTATTAAAATATATTATTTTGTTGAAAATATTGGTAGTCAGTGTGACCTAACAAAGGCAATTGGCATGTTTTTTTCTTACGTTGTTCAACTGTAGTTGCTCTATTAGGATGTTATATGAAAAAATGGACAGTAATCTGTGGAAAAACTTATACTGTGATGAAAATGTTTACAAGTCAAGACTCTTTGTTGTGTCCTAATGATACCAATATATTTGAAAAGCACAGAACAGTAATTCCATGTGAAATATAAACTTCAAGTGCTTCTTTATTTCAAACATTTTCCAGGCCATCTTTAGACAATCTTCCCTCTGTAGTGTATGAGGACACAGTTCAAGTTGAAGGACGGCTCATGAATGTTCACTTTCATACTGGAGTCCAGTAGGCAGGCGTAATCACTGAATGATGACTCAAAGTTTCTGCATTCTGTTTTTTTCCTGTTCTCCCATCTTACAGTAAGAACCAAAGGCGCTTGTTTATATTTTCAAACCATGTAGGGGGGCTAGGTGGCGCAGGAGCCTGTCACAAACCCCACATGCTTGTCGCCTTTAATGGACACTTGGGTACCAGTAGTCGCACGTGAAAATTGGCCTCAATTTAAACCACCACACAATTTGATGCAATTTGTCGCAAATGGCAGTTTCTGCTTTTAGAGGCCAAGCACAAAAAGTCTGGATCGGGAATTCTCACAGAAATAGCAACGTTTTTACGGTGTCTCCCAGCACCACATTTGACTACAGCCAGTTGATTGTTCATCTCTTTCCATGAACACTAAATTCACTCGCACTAAAATGTATATATACGGTAAATATAATGAGTAATTTGTTGTTGTTATCTTTGGAAAAGCATTTATAGTACGTGGCTGATTGAGCACACTTTTTTTTTTAGACCCTGAGATCATTATTCTCATTATATATAAATTACATTTTTTGTTTTGCCTTTAGTGAGCCACTGTAATAAAGAGAAGAGATCATATAAAACACTTAAGTACAGAATACCTACAACTTGTCAATCAGCAGAAATGATTTGCACGCAAATACAGAGTTATGGTATGGCATATACTGTATGAAGGGAAAAAGTGAGCCTTACATACTTTATTGCTCAATGCTTCTCCTCTCTTCCTGTTCTCTTCTAGAGGTCAGTTCACCCCAGCCTTGCAGGCGACAATATTTCATCCTACTCAAATGCAAACCAGATATGTTATTTTATTATTATTATTATTATTATTATTATTATTATTATTATTACCAGTACAGTGTTTTTGTACAAAGGGTATTTTCCGTAAGTTGACAGTTTATAAAATTGTACAACCAACTAATTAAAAAATACCTTTTCACAATATATTTAAAATGATATTGTAAAACAGAATACAACTGTCCACAACCAATATAATATAAGACAGAAATCTTTATTATGTTTTTCATCAATATTTTGAAATCTTTAGTTATCTTTTACTTACAAATATCCATTTGCACATGCTCCATAATCCACTTCTTTATTGTAATAAAATATTTCTTTATTGAAAGCGGCCATTCTGGGTAATACTAAAAACTATGTCAGCAAAGTCATAAGCCACCTTAAGATTTATTCCCATAAAGAAGCAGTTTTGCATCACTGATACAACTGTTTGTTTTAATAAATTGTATTAATATATTAAAATACTGGTACTAGCACACTTTTGCACACTTTTTTTTTCAATTGTGAAACAGAACAATGGAATGTTTATAGGCCTCTACCAGAAATTAATGAATTGAATTGAGTCCTTAGGAAACATAGTTCAGTTTAACTATCAGAACTAATATATCCTGGGTAGCACAGCCCTGTAATAAAGCCATGTAGTCCAACATTGTACTGTGCCAATTGAATTAATGCATGTGACGCACAAAATGCCTCCCTACCCCCAGTGACAGGGAGATATGCGATTTGTAAAGATTCCTCTGACGCATAAGAGTCCCCCACATTTATACTGCCAGAATCTGGCTCTTGACCAGAGGCCATCCACATCAATAACTGTTACAGTCTTATTTACCTCATAGCTGTTTCTTCAACATTTTCCTTTACAGAAACTTGCTAAAATGGTTAAGAGGAATTTTCTTACTTTATGGTATTGTGCCCGCATTGTACACTATAAAGAGTTCCAGAACCACCAAGGCTGTTTATGTATTTATATGCCCATGAGTATGGTATGTTTGTAACCACATGGAAATTCTGTCTGAAATATATGGAATGTACAATACATATTGGGGTTATTTTCAAAGCTTGGTAACTACAATAATGTTGAGTATCTCTGTTTCAAAAGTTCTGGAACTAATAAAGCATTCTGTACATATTTTTGTTACGTAAAATCTATTTACCAAGTATTGTTTGTGCGTGAATTGTATGGGAACACTTAAGTTTAAAAATCACTACAAAATAATGGTCTAGTAATGTGTTCCTATAGATGTTAAAAAAGAGGGTTGCTAGTTGTACAGTGATATTGCAATCCGTTGTTAGAAAATAACTAATTTATACCTGCACATTTTTAACTAAGACTAACATTGACTTAATGCATCGCTCTATGAATTCTGAATGGTAGTGAATTCAACCAATCTGAAATGCAAAGTAGCTTAGTGCTAGTGTTCCTGTTGTAATGTGAGGTGTAACCAGTGCTTTTTCCATTTTGCAGTAAATGTCCACTGACTGGAGTTAGAGCTCAGTCAGTTGCATTACTGCTTTGCGTGAGTATAGCTGTTGTGGTGTTTTTATTTTTTCTAGCTTGCATGTCTTCTTTTACAATGTTATTACACCAGCATCCATCAGCATCTTTAAAACAGGACAGAAACTTCCGTAAATAGGGCACACGATTTCCTTTTTTTCGGTGTTACCTCAGCTGGCAACAGCACTCAAGCCACTGCCCTTTAGTGCCGTTTTGCAGTTGTGTTTGTGGATTGTGTTTCAGAAATTATACCAGTCAGCATAAAACGACTTAAAGTGGGAACTTAGCACATCTAAATAATTGGCATAGCCCAATACATAGGGAAGGGGAAATATGACCTTTCACTCATACAATACAATAAAAATATTACAAGTTAATGTAGATTCTCCCTTGAAATAGTTTGTTGAAATAAAGTCCCAGGTTAAATTATAATTTCAAAATATTAAGCAAACTGTAGCAGCTTCCTAATGAAAATGTCCCCTCGTTTCAGAGCAAGCTATAATGTTCTTCACTTGACAAGACAAGATTTTAACTGCCTTAGCCTGGACATTTACTTGAAGACTAACAGAGCATTACTACATGAGCTCTGTGCTTTCTTGAGATTCACTGAGCAGTTAAGCAAGTGTGTATTTTAGACATTAAAACCCATCAGACACTCTTGTATATGTTGGCCTCATTTTTTGGATAGGCCCACATTCCATTTGTCTGTGACAACAGGATTTAAACTCTAGAACCGTGGCATTGGAAACTTGGGAAGACGCAAACGGCCAGCCTCTTTTTGACTTTGAGAGTTCCTGCTTCCTTGAAGCATAAAACGAAATGTAAGGGCCTTAAGCATGCTTTGATATTTCAAGAATGTGTCCGATATGACCTGGACCATATCTAACAAAACAAGACTGGGGCGGTCAATGAAAAACAAACACTGAAAAAAAAACATCTTGTAATGTGAATATTTATAATGTTTCAGTGTCATAGTGTTGCATCTTTAAAACCCCTTTTTAAAATGAATGTCTAAAATATATTCATCCAACTCTCATAATAAGCTGCTCTTACAGCACTGTCTATTATTCCTTGAATCTCTCCCTACATTGAAACCAGTTACAGACACCTTCATTATAACACACACTTTATTATAACATTAGGAATTCTCAGCTCTGTAGGATAGTTTTTTATAATGAGGATGAAGAGCACTGGATAGTTCATTTTTCTTTTTTTACAGCATAAATTATAAGTAATGATGAAAGTAAGAACATTAAAACTCTCCAATACTAGAAGACATTGAATACTATTAAACAATTATGACACCTGAAAGTGAACACTGCATTTGTTTTTATCATGTTGTGTCCCATTATTTTCAGACCGTTCATGACCTGCCATAAACTACACTGCAAATCTTTAAGCTGTGCAGTACATAAAAAAAAATAAAAAAATGTAGATGAATGGTTTCTATTTTGCCTTATTTAAAACCATTCATATTCCTTTGTCAAATTTCAATGGGAAATAGGTTATCATCAGATCTACTACAAAAAATGCATTTAAATGTTTACAAGAAGCAGTATGAACATTACACTCTGAGACCTTCTCTTATTAAATCGTGCTACTGGCTCCTAACAGCAGGCAGGAGTTGGGCTGCACCTTCTATTCTCAAGAGCTCCATTTTATTCTGATTGTGATGTTACTATATTTAACACTTTTAATGGTATTTTACATTATTCGGTTTAGTTAAGTTTTGATTGTGAAGCTTCTTCCACCAACCTAATCTGGTTAGTTAGACTTTCATTGGCTAGCCTTTGTAATTTAATGATGCTTTTATATGAATGTTTTCCATGAATGTACAGTAATATAGTAGGCAGTAATTACATACTTAACACATTTGTTTAACTAAATACAACTATTGTGTGGAATGAGAAACAACGATCCATTTAAAAACAAAATGTTCACTGTTTTCTTTTCTGAGGGACAGTTATAAACTGCACTGTCTGACATATGTCTATATCTATCAAAAACAGAGAGAGAGAGCACTATAACAACGCAGAGTATGGATCCCCAAAAAATCACTAGAAATACTATTACTGCTACTAATATTGAAGTGTAGAGTATCACATCAATGTATACTGTAGATTCTTAGACCAGTTAATAAAGAGCGTAAGTCACTTTTCAACTTTCAAACTTAAAGAACAACATCAATCTATCAAGCTACAGTGAGCTTCATTTCATCTGTGCTATCCAAAGAAAGCGACATTTGAAACGTTGTAAAGCAAATTATTAAAACAGTGAGGAAACACATTCATCTTTAAAAAACTGCTGAAGCAGCAACATCTGTGAATAGTCCTTCATTAGATCTCAAACCTCAGTGGTGCACACAGATCATTTACAGAAAGGATTGCTTTAACTGCTCCTTAGCTCATGATCTGCTCCATACTACTGTAGATTCGAATTTCCTACCTTAGTCCAAAGGGATCTGCTGTCATCGTTGATATCAATTTACAAACTCTATTAAAATAATAATAATACTAGAAGTTCTTTTATTTTTCATGTAAACTACTTTTCAGTTTGAATACTGGCAAACAAAATGACTAAAGTCCTAAAAGCATGTGTCTCAGGTTTCACAATTAGGTAAGGATGGAAATATATCAACCTGTTACGCAACGTGTTTTCCCTGCAAATATTTCCTCAATATTCATATTTAAAATCATGACACAACACAAAATAGAATGTCAGACTGTGATTAAAATAATTAAACTAATTTAAACAAAACACAGTTTAGTAATTCTGCATTTACAAATGTGTTTTCCCCTTACAATTAGAGAGCATTGTATAATGTGGCTATATTAGCTAGACAAATGATAGAGAGACAACTTTAAATAAAACACACACACACACATGTCTGTGACCAGTTTAAGCCATGGTCTAGTAATCTGCTAGTATGGACAAGGGAGTTAATTGTTAATTTCTTCATAGCAAGACACAGAATTTCTAAGCTTGCTCTGGCCAAGCTTATGCACAATCAGGTTATGAGATATCACAGTGCTATTTGCTTAAATACAACAGCACCCTCTGCAGTTTCTTGTGAAGTGCCGAATTTCAGAGGCTAAGTAACATTAAATTGTCTGGAGTAATTTCTGTTGCCCACACGTTTCTCAAGATCAACTGCAGACAGACTTGGTAACAGATTGCCAGCATAACTGGAATATTTGAAAACAGACTGTAATAGAGTATTACTATTAATGTCTTATGAATGCAATTATATTATAAATGAGGGAGCTATTTAAAACCATATGTGGTTTTATATGTATATGTATATTTAATATATTTTAAATGAGGGCCAATTCTACAAAAAAAGTTTTTTTTCATGAAAAAATAGACAGATGGAGGAGGACAGAACATAAAGAGAAATTTTAGATGTCACCCGTATTAACAAATGTAAAACAGGTAAAAGTGACTGTATGCAGGTAAAATAACACTATCCATGGGTAAATACATTTTCTGAATTCTTTTGGTGTTTGACAAAGACTATTATTGGTAAGTTGGTAAAACTTTACAGTAAGTATGTCTAATTGCTGTGTTTTTACATAATAGTTACTTAGTAAATAAATGTGTACTTACACATAATTGCAATGTTATTATGCATAGTTACAATGTACTTAACACGTAAATCTTTTTACACATTATTCTGATACAATTGTGTATATATATACAGCTCTGGAAAAAAATTAAGAGACCACTGCAAAATTATCATTTTCTCTGGTTTTACTATTTATAGGTATGTGTTTGGGTAAAATGAACATTTTTGTTTTATTCTATAAACTACTGACAACATTTCTCCCAAATTCCAAATAAAAATATTGTCATTTAGAGCATTTATTTGCAGAAAATGACAACTGGTCAAAATAACAAAAAAGATGCAGTGTTGTCAGACCTCGAATAATGCAAAGAAAATAAGTTCATATTCATTTTTAAACAACACAATACTACTGTTTTAACTTAGGAAGAGTTCAGAAATCAATATTTGGTGGAATAACCCTGATTTTCAAGCACAGCTTTCATGCGTCTTGGCATGCTCTCCACCAGTCTTTCACATTGATGTTGGGTGACTTTATGCCACTCCTGGCGCAAAAATTCAAGCAGCTCGGCTTTGTTTGATGGCTTGTGACCATCCATCTTCCTCTTGATCACGTTCCAGAGGTTTTCAATGGGGTTCAGGTCTGGAGATTGGGCTGGCCATGACAGGGTCTTGATCTGGTGGTCCTCCATCCACACCTTGATTGACCTGGCTGTGTGGCATGGAGCATTGTCCTGCTGGAAAAAACAATCCTCAGAGTTGGGGAACATTGTCAGAGCAGAAGGAAGCGTTTTCTTCCAGGACAACCTTGTACTTGGCTTGATTCATGCGTCCTTCACAAAGACAAATCTGCCCGATTCCAGCCTTGCTGAAGCACCCCCAGATGAGTGCAATTTTCAGCTTTGCCCAACACCTGGTCGTCTAATGGTTAGACGGAGACCTGGAGAGGCCTACAAGCCACAGTGTCTCGCACCCACTGTGAAATGTAGTGGAGGATCGGTGATGATCTGGGGGTGCTTCAGCAAGGCTGGAATCGGGCAGCTTTGGCATGAATCAAGCCAAGTATATATATATAGTGTAAAAAGATTTACGCATTAAGTACAATGTAACTATGCATAATAACATTGTAATTGCCTGTATGTGTAAGTGCACTTGTATTTACTAAGTAACTACTATGTAAATACACAGTAATTAGAGACACAGGGGCTGATGTGATTTGTGGAGCATGAAAATCAAACCAAACAAAAAAAATATATCAGAGGAAGGGCAGCAAAGTCCCCTTGGCGCACGGAAAAGAAAAGAAAAGTTTTCTGAGGAGGAGCTGAGAGTCCTTACGGCTGAGGTCACTCAGCATGTAATTGAGTTATTTGGAAAAGCCTTAGCCAACATCAGTTATGCTACCGAAGAGGCCATATGGTCAATGCTGTTTGTGTTACCAGGCGGCCAGTCAACCAGGTGATGAAAAGGTGAAAATCAGCTACTAAGTCTAAGATGATCTGCGGAATTAGATGATGACGCCTTACCAACACATCCTCCGGCATCCCAAACAAAGTGACCCTGGGTTTGAATTTACACGGTCTTCTCTGTCTTGCCCTTCTCTTCCGAAAGTTTTCCTGCCTATCCTCAACAAGAGTCAAGCGTCGCTGCATCAGGAAGTGTACCACAGCAGCCATCCTGAAGCCAATGACAGGTCTCTGAAGGTGTGTGGTTTTACGGCTCTTATTTACTCGCTTCTACAATGGTTTGCACCTTGTAAGAGGAGGTGCAAAGTTTCTAGAAGGTCAGCAATTGCTCAAGTTTAAGGCAAAATCCTTACACCTCATTATAATGTTTACACCCACTTAGTATTCCAGATCCCCGCCCAATTCCATGCTCTTTTCTTCATTTGAATACATGTCAATATAATTTAAATGGATTAATGATGCCAAAGTGCTAATTTGATAACAGGTGCAGAACGCAGGTGAAAACCCTTCTTTTCATATTGAAAGTGTTACAGCAATCGGGTCGGAAGTTCTAGTGCATTGCATCACCTCAAACTGTGCAGACCAAGATCTTAGGGATCTTTTCTTTAATTAATCACAATCACAATTACAATCACATGAAGGGTATCCAGCTCATCAGTGTCCAACACCAACACTGAACTTTTGAACTCTGAATGAAATAACCGCCATGCTGAAAGTTAGCTGAATGTCCATTGGAAACAATAAAAAAGGATAGTCCTATATCAGAAATAACAAGCAAGGAAAGTGGTTTGGCTTCAGTATATTGTATATAGCCCAGATCTACATAATTACAGCAAGGGATTTTGCCGCTATCTTACCAGTTTCATATTCCTCCAATCACAGTCTTTTTTGATTACAAAAAAGGCATTATATTAAAGTCATTCTTAGATGACCAGGGGAACAAATTGCTTTAGATAGTTATCACTCCCTTCAGTGTGTATAATTGTGCAATGATGTCCAATTGTAACAGAAGACAATATGATAAGATAATCTATGAACCAATTAATCTATCAAATAATGCAATTTTAAACGTCAAAATATCTACACAATTTATGTGAATGATTCACATTATAGGAGGTATGGATTCTGGTTGTAACATTTTCATGCAATTATTTCCAGTAACATATTGTATATGTCCTAATGCCAGCTAATCAGATCATTTACCTAGCACTAAATTGTTGTATTTCGTTTCCAGCTTACACAGACTGTTATAACATATTTCATTTAAACAATATATATATATATATATATATATATATATATATATATATATATATATATATATATATATATATATATATATATATATTAATATATATATATATATATATATATATAAGTAACAGAGCCCAGCTTTAAATTTCTTTTATCCCTTCAAGCACAAAATAAAAAATGCCTGTGCTGCCACTACCTGATTCAATCAAGTGCAGTACATTGGATACCCACAGGCTACAAGTGTAAAAAAAAGCTGACTTGTATTTTAATTAATAATGTGATACCACATTCTCAACAGCTAGGCCGCTAGCATTTTGATTTTCTTTTTTCATATTTCTTGTAAACACTTTCCAGACACCACCTAAGCTGCTTGTTGTTGAGGTTTTTGTTTTTTTTCTCCAGAATTTACACTGATCCTGTGTATTTGGTCCTTAAGAGAGACACATATGACTAGTGCTGCAGCTGAGACAATTACAAGCCTTTCATTCAGACATAATTATTATTCACATAACTGAAGGAAAGGAACTGACATAACAGTGAAGTTATTTAATGAAATTTATTTAAGAAAATATATATCCTTTTTTTTCAGGATCAGCCAGGGAGGGATTGTTGAGTGACTGTTTTCGGCACATTCACTTTTGTATGACCTGCATGTCTCTAGGTATGCTGTAGCAGGAAGATGTAAATTTGACCAGATACTGTACATGCTAGTATGTTGACACTGAACAATGGGAGCTTCCCAGTGGTTCATCAATTAAGGCACAACCACGCTGGAGTGGCCTGTCACTGTTTTGAATCCTGGTCGTGCTGAATTGGAGATCTTGGGCGGGGGCCCACAGGGTTTGCTGCATAGACTTTGTGCTTATGTAGGTTGGGGAGGAAAATGGTCTGGTTATTGTTTACCTCATGACACTTCAGCAACCCCTAACACCTGCCAGGCTGGGCCCTTGCCTCCAGGACAGTAACCTGGTATCATCTGTTTATTGGTTTCAGGATGCGATTGGCTGAACAGCGGGAACAGTGGCTGCCTGTTGATCTTCAGTCCTTCTGATGAGACAACATTTAAATTGGACAAAAGCAATAAGGAATGAGTTTATTTTAAAAAAGTGTTAAAGGTTCTACTTTGAGTCGTTAAGCTTGTTCAACAGCTTTGCTCAATGATTATAGGTTAACATAAGTGTCCTGCATTTGTGTATAAATGTTACAAAACATAGAAAGCTGTAGATGGTGGTTGAGATGATTTTAAAAGGGTTTATTTTTGAATGACTGAGCATCATACTTTTTAATTGCTAATCTATTGAAATTATTAGAAAGATCAGCTGTTTAGACAAAGTAAGTCCATCAAATATGCCACATGTTTCCTATACTTTTCCTTATCATTATTATTAATGGTTTTGAGTCCAGTAAACAATGTAAACCTGGGCAAATCAAAGATCACAGTAAAAAATTTTTTTTTATAATTTTCAAAATTCACATAATAAAGGTTAATAAAGGGAGTGAACGTGTACTTTTTTGAGCAATGTATTTTAAGTAATAATTTTCTCTTCTCTCTGCTTAATTCAATCACAAATAAAGTTTTTTGAAGAATTTCAACTAGTATTTTTCCCCTGAGTTTTCATATTTAAAGACATACAGTGTAAATAATGATCCATTTACCAGCTATATCCTTT
Organism: Acipenser ruthenus; assembly: GCF_902713425.1. Classification (NCBI taxonomy): domain Eukaryota; kingdom Metazoa; phylum Chordata; class Actinopteri; order Acipenseriformes; family Acipenseridae; genus Acipenser; species Acipenser ruthenus. The sequence goes on along the minus strand of NC_081198.1, from coordinate 43,311,747 downwards.
TCATACTCTGTTATCTCACCTGCATCTATTTATATGTCATTTAATAACAAGATTGATTTTTAGACTTTCCCCCAAAAAAATCTATTCATTTTGAATGATATTAAGGTTGACATATTTTCAGGCAACATGTTGGTCTGAAATGGTCTAAAAACCATTGGATAAATAGGGCCTTCTCATGTAACACTGAAAGACATTTTTGTTTAATTTTAAAATCTGCAGTATTTGTGTAGCTCAACATTCACAACAGTTAAATGTGTATTTATTTTGTCTAATTAATTATTATGTAGGTTTAAAAAATATATATATATATATTAAACTTGCAGTTGTCAGAAAAAGACAAATAAATAAACATTAAAAATATATTTCATGAATTATGAAAGACAGATAACCTTTGTAACTTAACAACAAACAATATTATGCATGAGATACATGTTAGAACACTGATATATCAGAAAGGGCTTTGCTTACAAAGGGTTGCAAGCAGAACATATAACCCTACTGTTCTGCTCTGAAACCTTCATTCAATAAAGCCTACAGAATGCCTACAGGGGGATACACTTGGGCTGGTAGCAACCTTTATGATACAGTCACATACTGCACCATGCTTTGTTGAACATTTAGACTTGCAAATATTGATACATCTATTTAAAATGTAAAAAAAAAACATGCATCTAAGGAAAGTAATTGGCATTAGTTGCCAAATATAGGTATAACTTTCTTTTACAAAACATTGTATATGTTATACAGTATAAACAGAATACCTCATGAACCTTCATAGTGGTGTGGTCATTTCCCTTATGAGGATAGCTGTGGAATAACTGCAGTGTTTATGGAGTATTCTCTCTCTATATGTGCCTTTCAGGTAAAAAAAAAAAAAAAACAGTTAATGAAACCTATAGGTACTGTAGTTTTAGTTGTGACACAAAAAAATGTGTACTGTACTCAAATATCTTTTATCTGTGAGACATTAGTATCTAAAGGAATTTTATTTTAAGAATGTGTTCTGCACAGCTAAATATTCACAGATTATTAAAAAATATATACTTATGAGTAAACAACTTTGCAGCAAATTAAATATGATTATTTATGCCCTTCTGTTCTGTCAAAAGGTCAATCATTGCCTCAAACCCTGATGTGTTCACTATGACCTGGAAGCACCACTGATGACCCTGCAACCAGAGGCCGTAAAGAGTTGATCATCTAACATGCAAACTGCCCTGAGATATGGAAGTCTGACATTTTCCCTTATTAAAATGAACACAAGCAATATGCATCTCAAGCAATTTGGAAACCTGTGCCAAAAATAAACATAAAGAGGCAGCATTTCCTTTTATAAGCCCTTTGGTATGTTTATAGCTTTCTCTCTGAGTAAAGTAAACCAGCAATCACTTTAAAAGGGTCTTTAATACCAGTTTTTTCCACCTCATGTGTCTTTTTCTCATTATTATAACTTTAAACAGAGACAAATAACCCAAATACACATCTTGTAAATTAATGACAAGAGCTGTTCTTTTGTCTACAAAGAAATATAATAATTTTAACCAAAAAATAAATAAATAAATACATCTGGTTCTGAGCATTATGACAAATGATGGGGTTTGATTTGTGATATTTTTATATTGACAAAATTCTAGGCCAGTCAGCACAAAAGTATCCAAAACATGTAAATTATTATTCAAATAAGTAAAATAAAGTAAAAAATAGAAGTGTATAATATGGTAATAAGGTAGTTGAAATTACTACATACCTTCAAATTATATATATATATATATATAAATTGAAGGTATGTAGTAATGATTACATTATATATAATGATATTATGAAATGATTAGCAAAGTGTCCTTCCTGTTACTAAACATGCTTTCTAATGGCCAATTAGGAGAAACAGTTTGAGATGATAATGACTGGGAGTTAATAGGGCATTGAAGGTAAAGCGCAATCCTAGCGTTTTTTCTAAAGTGATCTCCATGAACTCTCTGCAAAATGTACCATCATTTAGTTGGTTTACCAAGTTAGTTGCTATATAATGTATACAGAATTTTTTTTTCAGTCTTTCAGTTTTTTTTCAGTCCCTAAGCATTTTCTCATAATCCAGACCATCTCTATCAAGAAGGTTATGGCAATTATAGATTTTATCAAACAATAGCCAGTCCATGCACTGGTCAGTCTTGCTAATTGAACTAACTGAAATACCACTATTGAGAGATTTTCTTTTGTATCCAACTGTAGAAGGCAATTGTGTAGCGGAAAAAGGGTCCAGTTGTGTGACCCCTTTTATACCATTCAATGTAGTGCTACAAAGAAATCGACTCACAGAGCTTCTGTGAATTTTACCATGAGCGTTTGACAAAATATCTGCAACATTGTGCTTCAAATCAACCATTTCTTTCAGACACATTATAGGAAGGCAAACAAATTTTAAAGCTACTTCACTCATCTGTGGTGTGAAACAAAGACTAAACTAAATGTACACTTTTTAGTCTCTGTATACAAACTTAGCTTTAAATTAGCTTTAGTTGTAAATCTCATTAGCTTTTGAGTAAGCTAAACTAATTTATAAATGATTTGTTTAAAAAAAAAAAAATATATATATATATATATATATATATATATATATATATATATATATATATGAAAAAAAAAATTTCAATAGCCTTGGCTTTCAGGGGTCCTACAGGTTTAGTGTGGGTGATTACTGTATCTTTTGCTCAGATCACCATGGATACAACTACAACATAGACCTTTGTACACCTGAGTGCGGCAAAACAGCTTGTATAAAACTTGACTATTGACGATTGGCTGCCTTTTACACAAATGACAAAAATAATTCCAGATGAGAAGTTATTTTTTAAATATATATATATATATATATATATATATATATATATATATATATATATATAGACACACACATACACACACACACACACACACACATGGATAACAGACTTTTAAATAACATTTTTACTCAAACTTGAAGCGAAAATTCTTTAATGAATATACATATACATTATTTCTATGTAATGGAACTATATGAATAATCACTGCAGGACAGTCACCGTGCAACAGACACTGCAAAACTATTTTCTGACTGTAAGATGCAAATTCATCCCCATTTGAATTCCTATAAATTTGCCATGCTTACACCAGTGCAGTTCTATGGGCCCATTGGCAAGACACAGCTATGAACAATACAGCAATTCTGTTACTCTTGCAGTAACAAATGGGAGAAAACTTTGAACTCACTTCAAAGTAGAACCGTGCACTGTATGTTTAATAAAACGAGTGTTTATGATCCTGATTGTGATTATAATGAACAGGTGCACGAGCCAGCAATAGCTTACTGAACCTCCTCTCTTTGTGGGGGTTTGCTGTGTCTTCAGGGGTTTCAAGGAAAATGAGCAGAAGAAGGTGGTCTATCTGAAGGTAATTTGAAAGGACTGAGTACTAGAAATTATTTGTCCACTATAGAAAAGCTGTTTTTGCCTTTAATATACTTCAAGACATCAAAACAATGATACAAATGATTTTCTGCACACAAAATCCAATCATTTTACTCACAACAGTGAAATATTATTTCTACCATTCTAATTCACATCACAAGGAACCTAAAAACATACATCAGTTTCATTCAGTGACTTCAGCCTCTGGCTATTCAGTGTACTGTATATTAGTTTTAAATACAGATTGCTTGCAATAACACTGCAGCGTGATCCCTGCCTGAAGTGAAAAAAGGGTTAGGATTGCCTCACATCTACAGCCCCACTGAAAACATTTATTCAATCAAAGGGAAAAATAAATGTAGTCCTTCAGCTCTGTCAACTATAAACTATTATTGATCTCCTAAATGAATTTTTTTCATGCTGATCGATCAAACACATTATCTTTTTTTCCAGTCTATTACCAGCAACTGGAAACTCTGCAGTGTCAATAAAAGTGGCCAGGTCACGTATGGTCGCAAATTTTGCCTTCAAGCTAAAAACAAAAATTGGCATAATGTTAGCACTTGTATTCAACAGCAGTGGACCAATATCATGAGTAAAGTGTTTCTTGCCTGAGGTTAACAATTAAACTGTATAAAACCTTAAATGCAGTGCGTCTACTATTCTGTGTGAGTATTCTGTCTTTGATAGTTCTGTTGCCTCTGCTGTATAAGCCTTCCAGCTGGCATATCCCTTTGCTTGGCAGCATGAGACTAAAACCTGTATTGCCCCTGTTAGTGGTTTCAAATATCAGCTGAGACCAGTATTCCACCAGGGACTGCTCAGAAATCATGTCTAAAATATAAATTAGCAAGGTAAAGCTAGGGCTTGGAAAATTCTGTTATGGTGTGCACCATTGTGGAGCCATTTGCAGCAACATGTATAGTGTCTCTCTACAAACCTTTTGGCAAAATCATGGGCATCCATCTATCAATATATCTGGAATGCCCTACTATGAAATCATCAATAAGCATACCTTGTGAATAAAATGGCTCTAATAACAATGTAACAAAAGAGCATTCATATTTATGTATTTATGTATTCGTTCATTCATTTATGATATTTGTATACTGTGTATACTTAAAGAGCATGGGGTATGGGAAGGAAATATCATAGCTGCTTCAGTCATCACATGCTGGGGACTTTAAAATGTAATCATTTTAAGCACCCCTGTAGCCTCATTGGGGCTCTCATCATCAACCATTAGTATAATCATAAGCTTGGCCTCCTGCAACGCTGCCTCTAGTGGATGTAAGTGGATGTGATGACTGAAACTTAAAATGATAAGCAGATCTAAACAAGAATATATTAGTTAAGATCACTCATAGTCATACCCGTAAGATGCTCTTTAAACAGTTGACTGACTTCAAAATGTCAATCATTGGACTATTTTTACTAATCCATAGCAGAACCATTAGCAAACCATGGCATTATCAACAATAGCAACACCACATATTTGAAACATATCTTACATCTGTAATCCTGATTATGGTAGCTCACTGGTACTGAAATCATACTGTAATAGGATATCCAGTGTATTTTGGTTAATTGTCAAAATATGAAAATGTCACCAATGTGGTACTGTATTATTTCCACCCTTAGCTCATACTGTTGTACAGTAGCTGTCTTTGTGCTGTCATTGCATTGTCGATGCAGATCATTTGGTGGAATGTAACAGTGGTTTTCCTTATTTTGTACAAATGTGTCTTTATGCTTTAAAAGAGATTTCTGTATGATTTCAAAGTTGTTGATATTAAACAATTTGTAGATTTTTCCATGTCTACTTTAATGTAAAGTTGTGTGATTGTCAGAGCAAATTAGGCCTGGCCCCCAAATGATCCCAGATCTTTTTAGGTGTCCAGAAGTAACTGAGACTGTGACTAGAAACAATTAGATGGCATGTATGAGCCCAGTGAGAGGGGAGCTGAACAGCAGTATCTGTAAAAGAAATTTCCTTCAGACCTTCACAGTTTCAGATAGGGATGTTGGAAGCTAACTAGAGGCCAGCAGCAAAAACATTTTCTGTGTATCCTGGGACATTTATACACTAGCAGGACTGATATCACAATTCACAGTGTTCTGCAGAGAAAACACGTTTCTTCACCTCAGTAGTGTTCCGACAAGCACTTTAAACATTTTTGAGGTTCTTTACACCGTTTTGTCTTTACAGTGTTAATAACCTAAAAAATTGTCAATATCAAGACAATTGGAATTACATTGTTTAAACCCTGTGGAAGCATTCACACAGTAAATTGTCTCAAACCATAGTGGTACCTACACAAGAAATCAATTTTTGATTAAAAATTGTGTTTTCATGTCCAGGTAACATGTCAACACTTGACACACAGTGAAAACAACTGATAGCATTCTTAGCACATCAGTGAAAGCTGGCTCATTCAACAGCTCTCAAAGTGAAACAGCCTAATCTACTTGCGGTGGACAAACAACATTAACCAGATCCATTTACAGACATAAAACTGACAGAAAGATACATAAACTACAAAATAACTTTATTATTTCTTAAAATAATAAGACATCCATGTGTTGAGGCTTAAACATATTGACAGGATTTTACAACAATGTTGCATGATCATGAGTACATTTTATTTATTTATTTATTTTTTCTTTCCACCAAAACTTGCTCGTAAACTCACCAGATTCAGTAGGTTGGTAGATGCTTATGGGAAGATAGAAAATGATAATTTTATAGCTTTCTAAAAAGTACACCCAATTCAATGAGCAGCACAACCTTTTACTTGAGGGTGATACGCTGTCATATCTTTCACCTGCTGCTGAAACAGGCTCCAAAAGAGAAACCATAGAATACAACAAGGGTCAGAATAGGTTTCAGGTCAGTAGTTTGAATCAGAATCAAGTCTTCTTAACCCATGATGATTCTGATTATTTATTTTTGGTACAGTTTATGGGCTCCAGTTTAAAACTGATGAGTTGCTCATCCCTAAATATACCACATAAGACCCTGAATAAGACTACCGGGAGAGAACTGACAGAGCCACTCTTTGAATTACAGCTTTCACTGTCTCATACAAAAAGAAAGGTATTGGCTGTGTTTCTGTATTCAGCTTAACCTTAACCTTGGTGCTTCTCATTAGATAGTGTTCTTCCTGGTTAGTGGATGATTAGGCTATTTTTAAGAGATTTTCTGTAAGCTGTCTTTTTAAGCTATTTTATTTTATAAATGCAACACATGCATTCTTTACTTTTGTGGGGAAAAGGCGTAGATCTACATCAAGGAGGATACTTGTATTAGCTGAGTGGAACAAAGGAAATACAGTAAAACTAGCAAAAGTAAAATACCCAAAGATAACACTGTAATTATATAAAAAGGTGACTGCCCATCCTGCAGCACATAATTTGCAAACTTCTGCATGTGCACTTTATCTATTACCTGTACCACCTGTTATTAACTGTTTATATCAATGTCACAACCTGATACCCACTTGTTAAAGGAAACTTTGTGTAATGATACAATTATACATATTTATTTTCTATTTATCTCAAATGTGGTTAGACAGGTTAGTTTATTCTTTAAATTGGTTACTTTAAAAAAATGAATATTAGAAAAAGTTCCCAAATAGAAGTATGGGGGGGGGGGGACAATCCTGCAGACAAACCATTTTTAATGGGTGCTTAAAATGTTTTGGAGAGAATTATATGGCTGTGCATATCCCTTACAACAGTGAAGGCATGTTTTCTTTGATAGATCCAGATAATGTATAACTATAATAATATTAGCCATAAAAATGTTCTTAACACACACACTTTTGTGCAAGCAATAAGCTGCCAAGTACATTAAGTAACAGTGAATAGATCTTTCAAGCTCACTCAAAAAATGAATGCCTTCAGAGTTGATGGCATGGCCAACAGCAGCCAAAACTTTAGCACAATACTTCTGGCAGTTGTAATGAACTGTATCAAAAGTGCGACAACTTGTCTAATAACAAGAAAAGCCTCCTAAAAAGTAAACCTATTCAGGTCTTTTCTGTGATAGTCACCAGCTGATAATTCAATTATTATGGAAAATTATTTTAAACAGCGTAAAATGTAGGAAGTTCAATTTTTTTTTCTTCTGTTTCTGCCACTATCACTCCAGCTATTGATAAGATGTCTAAATTTATTGCAGAATAATTCTGCAGGAAAAAGAGATAAAAGGTTGCTGAATAAAATATGAGGCGAAGGCTGTAAATTGTAGCAATGCATATCATTTCATTCAAATGTAGGAGGCAATTACCATCTGCTATACTCATCAGTTCCATCCTTTATGACTTAATTATATGTTTAATGCTATCAGATCAAGGAAAGGGCACAATAGATGAATGAGAGAGAGAAACAGAAAAGATTCCGCAACAAGACAAAAGGCAGATGAAAAGTAACATAAAGAATAGAATTGGTTTCATTTGTTGAATAAAATAGTTAATTTAAATACTATATTCATCCATCCCCTTTGCAATTGTGAGATAATAAAAACCATGTGCTTGCCAATACGCTTCATACAATTTTCACAAAAGCAGTTAAGTTTCTGAAAACTGGAAGTCTTTTTTTCTCATATTTTTTTTTACTAGCGATGTAACATTTCAGGAATGATCACTGATGGAAACTTCAGTTGGTCACCTTATTTATATTACAGAAGTTATGAATGCAAAAACTTGTAATCATAAAGGCTGTAAAAACTGTCAATAAAAGAGCAAGCAAAGAGCAACTTACTTTCTGCAAGACAACATTCTGCATTAAAATCAATCACTGCTTTGTGCAAAGGAACATTTGATACCAAATAAGTAACATTTATAAGTATAAATGGTCCAACTAGACTTCATGCAGGATCAATTTTAAAATGTGCTTAATGGGTACCTTTATCCTTGGGTTAGTTATAGCATATTAGAAATATTGCATATATGTTACCCTTCAAGTGTTTGTACAATGATTACATGGTATGTATTTAGCCAGGTATAAAACCTGTTGCATCCTCTGGACCTCTGTCTGAAGTATGGTGCATGGTTCAGAGCTGACAGACTTGCAATCCAAAATGTCTTTTTGGTTAGAACATTTGTGGGAAATCTGTTTGTGAAATTTCAGTTAATCAGCATACCAAAGTCCACTATAGGCAACATAATAAGCAAATGGTTATGGAAGTCAATGGGTACTAAGAAGATGCCGTACAATCATTCAGAGTGGTTATTCTAATAACTCAAATATTGTGGGTTCTTTTTTTCACTAAGGTGCTCTGATCTGAGTTCAGAAGCTGCTCTTCAGTTCTACAGTAGTTGCCAGCCATAAATATAGCAACACAAACAAGATGCTGAAGTGTCTTTATATTAGTAAGCGCCAGCGCAATCTAATGAACATCTACTGTGGATCAGGTTACCTTTTAGTATGGCACTGGCTCTTCTTACTGCAATACAGACACGTTGTGTGTGTTACTTATACCTGTGACTGGAAGCTAAAACAGAAGAGCAGCTTCTTAACACAGAATTTAAAAGAATAACTGTATTTGAGTAAAATTAAAAGGATCAGGTACAGTAAAGTACACACACCTTTCAGTTCTTTGTCTCAGTGTGGTTTTGAGACTGTAGTAAACAGTCTATTGAGCATACATATGTCTCTCCCACAGAACATAATCTGATGATATGCTACTTTAGCAGCACTTAGCACTGATAGGCAGATAAGAAACGTGAAACTCTAAATACAAACACTAGACTTGCCCTTTCCTATCTCAATGACCTGCTTTCAGTCTACATGCCCAACCATACTCTGCATTAACAAGCAGGCTTGTTGGAGGTGCTTATGGGCCAGGGGTCTCTCACACACACACACACCTGTTTCTTAAAATTTGTGAAATATAGAATATCTTTATATATCCATCAGACATTCCAAGACATCTTCATCATTATTAAAACCCTCTTTATTTAGCTACTATTTCCTTCATTTGGTGGTCCTTGCCAAACAAAAGCCAGTAGAGGGGAGTGTTTGCCTGGTTATACAGCGCCCCTGTCAGGCTGTATATTAGATATTCTAATCAATGCATTTTTGTCTTCTAGAATTGACTACAACTGATCCCTGTTCATAACCTATATTTCACAAACCTATTTTATAAAAACAGGTAATATTTATGAAATTGTTTTCAAGCTACAAGCACATTAATTCTAAACTTTTAACACATATAGTAAATGTTCACATTGCCAAATCAAATTGTGTTTAAAGATCTACTTCAAACAAACATGATCAAAAGCACCATCTTGTGGCTAAACCTGGACATCTGTTTTATTACTCAGCATACATTACTAGGTAATCTGTTTTTAAATATTACTGAATCGCCCTATTACATACCTTAATGTTCAATCACCAATAGGTTTGGTGATTCAACATGGGATCCAAATCAAGATGTGCATTATATCGACAAATAGAAAGAATTAAAACCAGTGTAATAAATGATAGAAAACCATGTTAAACGTTGTAAAACTTTATGAATTAAATATTCAAGCTCAGTTGTATCATTCTCAACACAGGTGTCAAAACACAAAACAGTTTGAGAGACCAGAAACTACTTGGCTGAAGCAATTTTGCACAATGCACAATTATATAAGTGACAGACAGATGCTCACAAATTAGCATTCTGGGCTTCTCCGAATTAATCTGTAATGATAAGAACTCAAAAGGGATCTTGCTGACTTCTCTGTGGGTTACATAGCAAGGGCCGGGTGCCCTTTCCAGTTATTAATGGATATCATTACAAAGTTCAGACATTTTGTACCTCATGCCATTGTCATTCACTGAATTCTGACACACCGGACATTTATAATCATGTTAACTAGCTACTGAGCTGTTAGTATTCATTACAGCTGACTGAATTTCAAACCCATGATATAGTTTGCTTATGTTTTTTATCTTGTTGATTGATTTCTCTAACTTATTTATTGCATTTCATGGTTTATTTAATACATTTTTGCAGTAACAAAAAAATAAAAATAAATAAATGAATAAGCATCTGATCTGTACTCTGGTGTTAAAACTTGAAATGGCCTTATCTTTTTTTATTACTGTACTTACAATGTTCTTGCTCTCAAACAGCAATTTATAAAAACTATAGCTTATCAAGGCTGACTAGTTCCTAAATACATTTTGTTGTCCATTAGGCACTATAATTGTAGAGCAAATTGTGTATAATTCCTTTCTAGTAAAAGAGCAGACACAAATATTACAATTGTATTTAAAAAAAAAAATCAGGTAATTGCTTTTAAATGACTTGTGCAAAGGTCTTGTTTCATTGATGGGTACCATCTGTCCAAGCAACAGCAGCAGATTCACTACCTTTACCACTTTAATAGTGATTAATTAAACTGGTAATAAGTTACATACATCACGATTAACACACAAAAAAAAAAAAATTACCGGAGGAAATGTTATGTAACAAATTAGGTTTAACAATGATAGAAAATTACTAAATATTACAGCCGTTTCCGTTCACCATATTTCTTAATGAATTCTCTAATTAATTTAATTCACACGTTGTGCATAATTTGGAATTTAAAATGTCACTGGGTCAGTTTCTACCGTAGTCTTTTTCAGGCTGTCTGTTTCGACAAGAGACATATTAGCAAAACATGACCTCCATGCAAATTACACAGACCAACTGTTGTTTAATTCCAGTCCCTGATTAGCATGTTCTTAAGATATCTGTAATACAATTTTTTATACAATGTTATGCGCACGCTGTGTCATTTTCTTCTAGAAAACTGTTTTCATTAAGATTACCATGTATGTTTTGAGACAGTATTTACAATCAACATGATTAATAAACACATTATCTTGGCTATAAGGATATTTCAATAGGTAACAGTAAAATAAATAAAAGAAAACATGCTGAATTCTAATTATGTAGGCAATACTAACGAGCAAAAAGTTAGTTTCTTTGTATTAAGAGGTACTGACTTCAAAATTTTCAAAAACTGTTGGAAGGTGGTTAATGGTGGGTTAAACTATGTCTTTTAAAATTTGCAAACACATGACATGGTTTGTATTCCACCGCTTCACAAGACAAGTAAAAGTAATTTCCATCTTGCAAGTATAAGTTGTTAAAAAGTCATTTAGGAACCTAGACAAGAAAAGAACCTCCAAACTCTTATTAGCAGCCCATCAAGAACCTCAAATGCGTCTTCTCATTTCCCAGTCACATACTGTTTGAGACACTGGAAAATGCAGCAACAATGATGTTGAATTTCACAGTGAAGGTGAAGAGGGGTTAAAATCATAGCAACACATTTAGTTGGCACCCAGATGTAGCCCTGTCTCTAGGCTCCCACAGACACTATGTATAGGCCTATCAGTATACCCTGCCTCACCCCCCTCCCCCATTACACCAGATGATGTTTGTAAAAAGAGCAATCTAGCTGCCGGCAAAAAAACACACACACACACACACACACTTTTAACTGGAGCTGGAGGGGTTTCCTGAGGGCAATCATTTAGCAAACATTATAATAAAATTGGGGGTTCTTATTCCAAGGCCAGCCACCAAGGGATGCAGATCCGTCCCAGGTTAATCTGAGTGAGATGTTTTTCTCCTAAAATTAATGACATTGAGGAGAAGTGGCAGATGCAGCAGAGGGTGCTCTAGGGATGCTGCTGTGTATGGTTACAAACTTGAACTGAGGCAATCCAAACTGAAGGCTTCTGAAGTCTCTACCCCCACCTAGTGGCCATATTGAACATTACAATTACAGTTTGAATATTCGTGACAGTGGATTGTGGACTAAATAAAGAATTATAAAACTGAAGACTACAAAATAGAACTCCTATAGGCTGACCTATGTTTTCTGTATTTCTAGGAGCTTGGCCCAGTGGTGAACTCTACCAGAACAGACAGAACCACCCACCCTATTAATTTGTTCTCTCCAACAAGATGAGTTCTGACTGTATGTAACACTAACATCTGCTGTGTGGTCAAACAAGGAATAGGGAGTCTACGGGGGCATGGCACGCAGAAATGGCAGCTAAATACATCTTCAAAGTAGAAGGTGACCTACCAGCATCGAGCAGTTCTTGCAGAAATTGTAAGATAACTGGCATAGGGCAAGAGACTGGGTCATGACCCTTAGTCAGACACCAGTTCTGAAAATATCTCCACTTGTAGGCGTATAACGACCTAGTGGAGCCTGCCCTAGCATTCTGCAACGTGCCCACGACCACGTCAGATAGCCATAGGGCCGACCAGCGGTCCCGTTCAGGGGCCAGACCCATAATTGGAACCTGCCCGGTTCTAGATGCCAGAGAGTGCCTTTCGCCTGACTGAGGAGATCCAGGCGAAGCGGGATCTCCCAGGGCTGGCCTTGTAAGAGCTGGCACAGGGTCGAAAACCAGATTCTCCTGGGCCACCTGGGGGCCACTAAGATAACTGTCACCTTCTCTAATCAGACCTTCTCTAGGAAGGCTGGGAGCAACGGTATCGACAGGAACACATAAAGGAGCGTCCTGGGCCACTCGTGAGCTAGGGCGTCGAGGGAGTACCACAGGGGGAAGTGTGTCATTTCCACCGAGGCGAAGAGATTGACCTGCACCTTCCCGATTCGTTCCCAAATGCGCTCCACCACCAGAGGGTGGATCTGCCACTCTGAGGCATGCACACCCTCACTGGAAAGGAGGTCAGAACACCAAGGTAACCTCTGATCCCTGTCGAAACAGGGAGAGGCAACCTCGAATAGCTGCTACTCTGTCATCCGACAGGTATGCGCGCATCGTACTGGAGTCTAGCCGGAGCCCCAGATACGTGGTGCACTGCACCGGTGTAAGCCGACTCTTTGCATCGTTGATGGTGAGGCCCAGCCTCGCCAGATGCTCTGTCACAATCGTCGAGTGACAGCATTTGGAACCTCCTCTCCTTCAAAAACTCGTTGAGGAGTCTCAGGTCTAGGTTGGGGCGGAAGACGCCGTCCTTCTTGGGTACCAGAAAGTATCTTGAGTAGAACCTCCCTCCGTGGAGGGAGACACTTCCTTTTGGAGTACCAAGACCAGAAGAGGGTCTGTCACGGATGTATTCATGACCCCTTGAAAGGGAGGAGGCTCCAAACAGAACTATAGCGTGTAACTGTTGTGCACGGAAGCGAGCACCCAGGTGTCCGAGGTTCAAGCACACCACTATTGCAGCTGTTTGCGGAAAACGGATGGGTCTGAAGCAGCAAGTCGTCAAGGCCTTTTCTGGGGCTGCTGAGGTTGGGGCGAAGCTCTCTGAGGCGGCTGCCTAGGGCGATAGCCATGGAATTGCCTCCTAGAACGCTGTTGCATGGGCACACCACGTCCTGCGTTCCCTCTACCTTGCGGGAGAGTCCAGTTGCATATGCCTGCTTGAGGTGTGTCTCCATAACCCTGCACTGCGGAGTCTTAACCAAGGCCGCAATGGTGGAATCCACTGGGGGAAACCCTGCCAGGCCCAGCTTATACGCGCCTTCCAAGGAAGCAAGCTGTGCAAGCACCGCGTGCACCGAGGCACCATATGCATCAACCACCGCATGCACTGAAGCACTGAAGTACCAAGGGCTGAGCATGCACCTCGGTACCGAAGCACTGGGGGCAGCTAAAGCAGTGGTGCCTGCCCTGACCTCGTGTAGTCACACACCTCGTCACTGCATAGCAATAAGGAGACACACAAGCTAAAGCCGCGGTGGGTGAATTTTGAAACACAACAGGGGGAGAAACACACACTTTTTTTTGTTTTAAGGCCCGACACATCGGGATGGGCGGGCCGAGGTAGCCGGCGAATAGACCGTACAGCGGGGCAGGTACACACGCAGCCCCGGTGGAGGAAATACACGGCTGACTGGCTGTTGTTGTTTGTTTTTTTGTTTTTTTTGTTTTTTTATACTGCACTGCAGCTAATCCACAGCACAACAACAATAGAATGCTGGGGCCTATCGGCAGCTCTGATATAAAGAGCTCAGTAAATACCTACCAATAGGAGGTATATCCCATAAGTAATGTTTTGGTGGTCGTCTTCGAATTGAAAGGGAACTGTATTTTGCAATAATGTGAATGCTAGGCTCTGCTGTTCCAGCACTTTGCTATAACAAACGAGTTTGAGTTTAAGGTAATACCAAGTTTTCAAGTATCGAGAAAGACATGATTACATAATATCCTGCTTTTCTATGTACAGTAAATCACGACTTTCAAACTATATAAGGGCTATGTAAATATTCTGAATCAGACTGTTTGTACTTAGAGCATCTGCCAGACTGCCAGTAATTTATGACAGCCTTGTACATGTTTCAAAGGGCAAGCACGCCATGTACTGTATTAAAAATGACATAAAAAAAAAAAAAACAATTCCTCTGGAATCTAAAAAGATTTACACTTCTGCACTGATGTAACCATCACATCTTATATTTCACTGTCCAGTTCGAATACAAAAACCTGGAAGGATAAAAATTGTGAACATAACTAGCACTAGTGTCGGACGAATGGATATTTTACAGGATGAATGTTGTTAGCCAGATCATTTATGTATTTGGAAGGACCTGGGTATAAATTGTTTAGTCACTTCGTAGTGAGACGTGAAGCCTGGTCTACTAGGGATGCATCCCGTCAGAAGTTCTGTAGAAAAGTATTATTATTATTATTATTTATTTCTTAGCAGACGCCCTTATCCAGGGCGACTTACAATTGTTACAAGATATCACATTATTTTATACATACAATTACCCATTTATACAGTTGGGTTTTTACTGGAGCAATCTAGGTAATGTACCTTGCTCAAGGGTACAGCAGCAGTGTCCCCCATCTGGGATTGAACCCACGACCTTCCGGTGAAGAGCGCAGAGCCCTAACCACTACTCCACACTGCTGCTGTAGTAGGATGATAAGGGTCATGGTAACCTACTTATTAATGCATTTTGGCTATATCTTCAGAACTAGTCACCTCAGTTTCATGCACATCTGGCATGTTTCAACATACAGCATATGTAGGTCAAGGTACATGACTATATCAGGCTTACATGTTTTATCCGTATCTTCAGCACTGCTCATTGAACTGTGTTAAAAGTTGGTATGCCAATTATCACAAATTCTCAGAATCTAGCTCATGGTGACGATTTATGCATACTTTAGGGCTTGATAATTAGTTATTAAGAAGGGACTGTTTGTTTGAATTTGACCAATATTTACACAAACATTTTGTTATAAAAAGTCATACATCAATTTTAAAATGTTTTCACCGGCAACCCTTTAAAAATTACTGAAAATGACTTGATCGAACAGGTTTACTGTGTATTCAGGTTTATGTTTTTGTAAAGGAGTGCCATGCTGTCAGAGTACCAGACAGTGAACCAACTTATTTACGAAATAAAAATGTTAAGGTACAGTACATTTATATGTATGTAATTAGCTGTTTCATCTGAAATGAAAATATGATGATATACCTGTTAATGTATACTTTTCATATGCAAATTGACTTAGTTGTTAAAATAAGTTTTATGTTAATGAATTAACTTTAAAGAAATAGCTGTTTTGGATGACAACAGTTACACGATGTGTGGTCCAGTGGTTAAAGAAAAGAGCTTGTAACTAGGTTCAAATCCCAACTCAGCCACTGACTCATTGTGTGACGCTGAGCAAGTGACTTAACCTCCTTGTGCTCTGTCTTTCGGGTGAGACCTAGTTGTAAGTGACTCTGCAGCTGATGCATAGTTCACACACCCTAGTCTCTGTAAGTCGCATTGGATAAAGGCGTCTGCTAAATAATAATATCTCAGTTGTGGATCAAAAATATAGGTTTAAATTAAACTTTAAAAAATGTCAATTTACTTCCGTGTTTCATGTTAGCATTAGGACCCCACCTGACCGCCATATGCATCATAATAAGCCAGTGAAAGGTATAGGTGGGCGTCATGTTACCTGCAATACACGTTTTTTTGTTTTGTTTTGTTTGTGTGTGTGTGTGTGTGTTGTGGCAAAATAAATGGGATCACCAAAAACGTTACATCTTTCGTAAGCATGTGATTCCTTTTTGCCACTTACTAGTGTAAATTAAGTCCACTAGAAACCTACAGTGTGTAAGTATTTCTCGGTATGCATGCTTCAAAACAAAAAAGAAACATGCGCATATTGTAAAATAACAAGGCTACAAGTGTTCCACTGATTGATAGGCAGCTACAGTCTACAAAGCAAGCTTCCTTCTTGCTGCAGGCAGTAAAGCAAATGCCGCTAAGGGAGAGTCAGGTATTTTTATTTTCATCAGAAGAGCACATGTACCGGTCAGGAAAACATTCACTGATATTCACAAATTTTATGTCTGATGGCTTATGAATGAGAAGTAAGATTTTCTTAGCGTTCAGTTTCAGTGTTACCAACTTGCCCCCTTTTATAATTGTGCCGTTTGTTTGTTTGTTTCTCATACTTTTCACATGAAAAGTCTACAAGGACACAGCAGCCTGTACTTCTGTGGTGAATAAAACAGCTTTGAAGTACACTATTGTGTAACAACATGGAAGGAAAGTCTGATTTAGTGTAGTGCTTTTAGGGATGGTTCAATATTAAGGAAACATTAGAAATGGAAAGTTGAATGTAAAAAAAGGTTATATGGAAGAGGCAGTGACAAGGGCACAGTACTAAGATTTAAATAAGAGTATACAAATAAATTTTTCAAGATGACATTTTTTACTGAAGTAGTTTTATTTAATAGTAAAAGTGAGTTGGTGGATGTTAATGTTTCTTATATTTATTATACAACTGATTTTATTGCAGGTGAAGTTTTAACATTTCTGGACTCACATATTGAATGTAACGTGGGCTGGTTAGAGCCACTTCTGGAAAGGGTGCACATGGACAGAAAAAAGGTTGCATGTCCAGTAATTGAAGTTATAAATGACAAGGATATGAGGTAATAACTATGAGGTTTAACTAAATTATTAAGTATACCCCATATGACCTGTATTATGTATTGTGAACAGTTGGAAAAGGGATTTAGATATTCCTTGCAAATAGTATAGTGGGTGCTGACATTAAGTGGTTCAAGTTTGGTGGATATCCATTATGTAGGGGCTCATTGATAATTCTGAAGTGGTTTGAAGAACTCCAGAATTATTATTTCCATTAAAATTGATTCAATATATTATTTAAATCAGTTTTCGAATGTGAGTGTGCAGATCACTCTCAAGAATCTTAGTTATCCTTGTGTGCAAAAAAAAAGTAGTATGTTCTAAAATAAGAATAAACCCATGTTTGTTGACTAGAAACAGTGGGATTCATATGTATTTTTTGTTTTCCTGTAGTTACATGATAGTTGACAACTTTCAAAGAGGCATATTCAAATGGCCCTTGGTATTCGGATGGATGGGGATCCCTGATGAAGAAATTAAGAGAAACCACATAAAGGATTCAGACCCAATAAGGTAGGAAATAAAGAGCTTTCTCAAAAAGAAAACCAGGGATTTGCTTACTTGAAGCTGTTTGCCATGGAATTAATATGTAAACACATGTGTCTTCAGTATTTTGCTGTCATCACCTGTACCTGTGCTTGTATTTATTTTGCAGGTGTCCTGTTATGGCTGGAGGTCTGTTTTCTATAGATAAGAAATATTTCTATGAACTCGGCACGTATGACCCTGGACTTGATGTGTGTGGGGGGGGGGGGGGGGGGGGGGGGGGGCATGGAGATTTCTTTTAAGGTATTAAAAGTTTCCTTTAAGCCACATTCTTTAGTTTTAAACAAAACTAGAATCTAAACACAAATAGTGAAATTTGATTTTAGAATGGATACTGCTTTGGTGAGAGGGTTTTCAGGATGATATTTTAAATCAATAAATAACCGTATCAAGTGATTACAAAACTTTTTCACCCTCCATTATTAAAGTATCTACAGTATAGCTAACGAAATCATTTCTGTAAGTCTGATTTGGCATGCATTACCATTAGAGCTCCCGTTTTCCTATTGTATATGAAAGAGGCACACATTATATTAAACATGTATTTGATTTTTATATATTTTTTTCATTGCACGTATAAACAATACAACTGGTGAACATCTCTTGTGCTTTCCATGCTGTACTTCCCATTGAAGGAACTCATCCAGCACGCAAGTTGCTTCTGGGAGTTTCAGTCCTTGTTGGAAAAAACAATTCTAAACTTATTGCATGTTTCTTTATTTTTTTTTTAATATGTATTTCTCCAGAATTTTTTTTTTTATAAAATGAAACTTTCTAAATGTTTTCCATTTAATTTCTTTAAAAGAATTCAAACTCTCTGAAGCTGGAGGCACTGTCTCGCATTTGAGTCCAATCGCTGCTTTTACAATGACTGATGTGTCTTCAGTTGCAGCTTCATTCCTTCATGCGACTGTAGGAAGTACAGCAGTGACAAACCGGCAGGAGCATCTTCTCCCAACAGCTTCATATAAATTACCATTTAAAAATCTAATTCACCTTTTACCATGATTTCATATAAGAAATCATGATAGCAATGAAATATAGCAATATATATATAAGATTTACTGGAATTATTTTGTTAGTACCATGTACTTTTCTTGTAGCCATCTTTTCTGTAGCAGTCACTTTCATACATATACATAAGATAGCTGTCCAGTGACAAGTCAGTTCTGTTAACAAGCCTATTTTGTTTATTGCCCTAGATTTGGATGTGCGGAGAAGAAATAGAGATAATTCCATGCTCCAGGGTGGGCCATATCTTTAGGGGTGACAATCCCTATAAATTTCCTAAAGATCGAGTCAAAACAGTTGAGAGAAATTTGGCTCGCGTCGTTGAGGTGTGGCTGGATGATTACAAAGAGCTGTTCTATGGGCATGGCTACCACCATCTTCTCAATAAGAAACGTATGGATATTGGAGACCTGAAGCAACAGAAAGAACTCCGAAAACATCTCAAGTGTAAAGACTTTAAATGGTACCTGGACAATGTCTACCCTGACTTGGATGCACCATTAGTGAGAGCTGATGATCTGGTAAGTTTACAGTTGCTTAATTGGAATGCTTCTAAAAATATTTCAAGGTTGATACATGGATTCATAGTTCCTTTTTGCTATATTATTTGGCTGATTTGATAAACCATGATCAAAGGGAAAAGGGACATTTACAGAGAAGAATAACATGACTTGACCAGAGAGTACCTATTATAGGTTATTCTGTCATATTCAATCAGCTGTTGTATGTATTTATAGTCCTTATATATTTCAATTATGCTATGTCATTTGTATCTATTATAAAATGTTTATTTTAATTATAGCTTTTCAATCTTGGAGTTAGAAAATGTCTTTCAATTGAGAACAGCACCCTGTCGTTCCAAGCCTGTGATCTCAACGAAAAGGTAAAATATGAAAACCTTCATTTCACTTGCTGTTGTAAACTCTGGGTTTTCCCCTATCCTAACTTTAGTATAATTCAGTATTCAGGTGCGGGTACATTGTGCATAAAGACTGACAGATTTGATGTATTGCTGTATGTAGAATACTTTCCATGTCTATCCATGCAGTCCAGTAACTAAGCTAATACTGTCTTGAATCTATCCCAAGTGAGATCATCTCTATCAAAAAGAGCTGATCTTTCTTACACTCGTAAGAAAGCCTTGATAACAAATATACAAAGTAGTTCAATACACTATACTACAATGAATTAAACCACATATAATAGAGTAGTAATCAATTTCATATTAAGGTTTGCTTCAGGGAATACATTATGCAAAAATTAAAAAGCTGTAAAATAACTTCTGTTAGGGCTATATTTCTAATACATTTGACTGCCAGTAACATATGATATGCAGAATTAAATGTTTCTTCCCCAGAACCAGCACTTTAACCACACTTGGTTGAGACTAATCCGTCAGCAGAACTCTTGTTTGACTGCAATAGATAAAAAAGGCACAGTGAGCCTAGAGCAGTGTGACAATGCAAAACATCATCTAAGGTGGTTGCACAAATCACTTATATTGGACCCACTGTTTGTAAGTAAAACACCTTTTAAGCTTGTAGAAGGGAAAATCTGTTAATGTACAATTATACAGTGTAATTATTATTATTATTATTATTATTATTATTATTATTATTATTATTATTAGTTAGCAGACGCCTTTATCCAAAGTGACTTACAACAATAATTAAAACTTCACCCAAACTATTGTCACAAGAAAAACAGAAAAGATACTCATCGTTTGACTTGTTACAGTACTGATACAGGAAGTAAGCTTATAGAGCTGTGACTTTAAAAAAAGTGTCTTCACTGGAGACCAAGTGATATGATTGTAAATGCCATTTTAAAAACACATTAATATATACAGGTATCGATGAATATCAAATTGAGTTGTTTCTTGCTAGCTGATGGTGTCCTCATTTTAAAAATTGGTGCTAACTTTCCATTCAGTTTTTGGTTAAAATTGTGATAAAGTAACACATTGCTTATCCTTAATGTTATTATGCCCCCTCCCTCCCTCTAGACGGACCACCTCATTTTAGAGCATCTGCAGCGACCCTACTGTCTTGAAGGCAGCCCCTCAGAAAATACCATTAAGATGGCAATGTGTAATTCAAGCAGTCCATTTCAGAAGTGGAAGTTCACAAACTACTATGCCCAATAAACAGAACCATAGAAACTCCGGAGACTGAAAAAAACACAAGTGCCTTTTAAAGTCTTCATGGTTTACAATTTCATTTTTTGTTTAAAAACAACTTCTGAACTTGTCAACTTTGTCAAGTCACCTGCGGTGACATGCTGTATGTGATTTTGTTTTTAATAACATCCGCATTTTCTTGTTTCATATATGGAGCAGTCATACAGTATTGCGTGGTGTAGCCAGTTCTCCCCAGTCTAGTTTCAGTTTTTCAGTCTTGATCTGTTTGAGGAAAGGCATTTGGTTTTAAAAATATAACTTTAAATACATGTGGGCTTAGTAAAGTTATGAGAAAGGTAAAAGTTTGTAGATAAACATTTTTCTATAAAATATTATTATTATTATTTGTTTATTTAGCAGACGCCTTTATCCAAGGCGACTTGCAGAGTCTAGGTTGTGTGAACTATGCATCAGCTGCAGAGTCACTTACAATTAAACAAAAACAATGCCAATAAGTTTTATATACTGAATTCTATTTAAAAAAAAAAAAATGCTGTCATTTTTTTTCTTCTATCACATAACATCACATAAAAATTAAAGCACATATTTACAGTGATATAACTTGAGTTGTACTGTTTCTGATATTTTTAACAGAATGGTGTTATGCATTAAGCTTATTGGTTTTGCAGAGCTGTAATCATGTGTTATGATATGTTATTAATTGCTCAGGGAAATTTAGTTCAGTGAATCTGCTTCTGCAGTTTTTGTTTTTTTTTCCTCAGGCTGACAATGTCCTTTTGGACTTGATTTATATCTGTATTTATGTATGTCTTCCTTTTACCACCAGAGGTCACTATTGACTTAAAATGCTTGTGTGTAATCACCATTGTAAGATGAAGTAAACAGGGCAGTGACATAACAAGATACTGTATTGTCCTTTTTTATATTTTACCATCTGTTTCTAGTGTTCATAAAATAATAAATCAATGCCTTTATTACTGCTTTATGTTAAAGTATTTTCATTTGTTGTGTTTGCTGTTTTGTTAATATTTATATTGAACTCAAATTTCCAAATATCTATCAAACTTAATTTAAGATCAAGGGAGCACTTCACAAATGGTATATTATTTTAGGTACATTTGTTTGAAACATTATTTTAAACTCAATAACATGCACAGATGAAATAAAATTATTTTTATTTCATAATAAATCTCCTTGACTTAAAGTACAGTGAAGATTATTAGTCACAAAAAATAACTTGTTGAATAAGCAGGAGCATGAACACTCCCGTGTTCATTCTTGAAAGAACGTAGGCATCTAAAAAAAAGTGTATTTCATTGGATAGCTTTAACAAAATTCATTCAAATTACAGATTTAAATGACTGCAGTAAGGCTTCAGTAACAGCATTCTGTAAAAAAAATTACAGGAATATGGATCATAGGTAATATTTCTATACAAAAGCTGGATACAAGTCTAGGCTAATATGATGTCTTTCAAACTTTGTTACACGTTCAAACTCAAAGATGTCTATGATTAATCATCTTGTCATTAAAAAGGACATCTTTGTTTCTTACATGGCTTGTTCATGCCAGTAGCAAAATTCAGCAACTCTACGTGGGCTAGATAAGCCACAGCATGTGTTGGTATACATATGAAATAGTACTATTCTTGCAGTTCAAAACATATCAAACTTCAAAAGCTTCTGGTTACTAAATTCTATTACATTATTAATTTTGCTGTGCTGTAAACCAGACATATCCTCGTTTCTTTTATTATATACATGTGAATAGAAACTTGTAGTGTTGTTAACCTACCTACAATCACCACCTGTTGCATTCTCAGAATGAACCTTTTCTACTGTAAAAATTGTCTGGATATGAAGGCCGTTGATCTACTCAGCTGCTCATTCGTTAAATCAGGGATATTACTCAATGAGGCACAGGTGATATGACACACCAGTTTTACTGTTGTCAATGAATACAAATGGAAAACTTTATAGAATCAATGTTACATAAATGTTTATTTTCACCTCCCTTTGCTAAACAAATATAGCTACTATACTACCGCAAGGCAAGTGATGCCTCCCTTACCAGTTGATATTCCCGGTTTCCACAACAAAGTCTTGTAAGTTTTTGTTACAATGAGTCCCATTCACAAATTAACATTAACATGATTTATCACTTGTGCTTTACAACATTCAAGAACAGGTTCATGAATATCAAACTATAATATGTTTTATTCATAAAAAAGACAGGCATGGAATGAAATAAGTTATCTTAAAAACTTTGTGAATAGGACCGACCTTGAATTTGAAGGCATGCAATCAAAAAGATGAGTAATTGAGTAAATAAACTACAATATACCAGCTTCTACATGTAAACTCAACATTATAACATACAGCATGGGTGGTAGAATGCTTTATCAAGTTTGTATATCCCAGCTAACAACAGCTAGTGATAAGATAACCAGAAGCAGATTATGTGTTAGTTCATGCATGCATCATTGACTCAAACTCATCAATTCTTTGCTTGGTGTTTCCTCTTCTGATTTTGCGATAGGACACTGTGTTGTACTTTGAAGAGCTGTGTTTGTTGATGTCTGGCTTCTTCCCTCCCCCTGATATTTCTCCAGAAGACTGGGAACCAGGGATCGGACTAGTAGACTGAGAATCCTGAGAGTCATTTTCATGCTTTGTTCCATCCCAAGAGACCACCTCGTCATTGTCATCTTGACTCCCCTCCAAAAGTTCCTCCTGACAGAGGTCCTCCATTTGCTCTCCTGTGGCCTCTGGAGGTTCCTCTGCAGCCATTGCCTCCTCATCTCCATTAACCTGGCTCACCTCTTTCACTGGCTCAGGAATGGCTTCCTCCACATGCTCTGTATTTCAAAGGCTTGGTTAGCTTGGGAATACATACAGAATGCAGAGTAAAGCTGGACAAACTGACCTTTTCCTATAGAACAGTGCTAAAATATTTGAATTCACTTAACGTTAACTGTTCAATATCTAAGTGCTATCATGGAAAGCCATAGCCACAAAACAGTGTGTTTGATTTAATAGAGCACCTTTCATTATAGAATTCTCTATTTTTTTTATAATTTTTGTTTACTGAAAAGGTAAAGGCATTTTGTTAGTACAATAGATAGCCTTTAATGGGTGATAACTATTGATATTCATGTACAGGGTGAGTCAGAAGTTACACACCATACATCATTCCCTTTTGTATGTCTGAAGGCTAACAAAAGCTGAATGTGTGACAATTATTCTCGACATTTTATGTAATGTCCTTGTCCTAAGCAGATGGACATGTGCCAACAATGGTGCAGTCCTTGATTCAAACAGCTACTGCATTGACATGGGATTCCTATGGTGCACAACTTCTAACTCAACCCTTATTGTAATCTACCTTTCAAACACCTCCATCTTGAATCTCTTGCTATTCAGTCTATAGGAAAACATCCAAGATGGCCAATGTTTGGCACTATTGTAATGTCTCGAAAGCAAGCCCACGTACTGTAACAGTGAGGTAACAACAAAAGACATTTTCAAACAACCTTCCTGGTTTATTGAAAACATCCCAATTTGACTGTTTAAACCATATACATGTTATCTGTATTACACTTGTAGGTATATAAAAAAATAGACATCTATATCAATGTTGTAGCATATCAATTATACAAAGCACATGCCTCCAAACTTGCTCAGTTAGTAGAAAATGTAGTGTCATGTAAATCAAATCTGATTTATTAATAAGCCTCTATATTTACAAAGGACTTGACAGTTTGGAAAATCTAATTAAAGCATGCAGATTAGAGAACTGTGTTTTAGTCCAGCACCTCATAACTTTAAGCACCAGAAAACAAGTCACTAAGACTATGTCTTAACATTGAATAAACATTTATAGTGCCTTTTTTACTTTATTATTCTAAACAAAAAATGAGGACAAATCCTATTCCCCCATGTCAAAAGATGATAGTCCCTCCTAAAGAAGGACAGTTTCTTACCTTCCTCCTGCTGCTTCTCATGTGTTTCTGAAGGCAGGGGCTCAGGAATAGAAGTGTCCTCCAATACTGCAGCTGTTTCCTCCTTCTTTTTGACAGGAGCTTGAAACACAGTGACAAAGTAGGCGTGAAACATGGGGAATAGTATGAAAATGTTCTATATTTTTATAAAGGGCCCTGAGATATGTGTACATGCTATTTAAATTAAATTGGTGTGGAAAATTGGTATGGCAAAATGTTTCTATAACAGTTAAATGAAACTGTGGTGATTCCTTACCTTCCTTTCTGTTTTGCTCAACCACTGTCTGCGGTTGAGATTCGGAAGGAGCAGTTTCAGTCTCAGTGTTCTTCTCTTGTTCATCATCAACAGAAACAGGTGCACAAACTCCAGCATCAGAAGCTGGTGTAATTGTCAATGGTGCAATAGCCTCAGGATCCAATGCAGGTGCAGCAACATCAGCATCAGAACTAGCTGTCGATTTAGGTTCAGATGCAACTAGGTCAGCATTAGAAACAGACTCACTATCTTCATCTTCAGGTTTGCTTACCTGAGTATAAGATTGATTCGTTTCAACATCAGTGGCAGGTTCTGTAACATCAGCTTCAGTGTCAGGTGGACTCACATCAGATTTAGGGTCATCAGATATATGTTCACTTACTTCAGCATTAGACTCGGGTTCAGTAAGATTGGCATCAGGTGCAGAAGTACTTATATTAGAATCAGACTCTGGTGAAGTAACGTCAGAATGCATTGCAGGTTCACTAACTTCAGCATCAGAAACAGGTGCAATAACATCCGCATCAGTTGCAGGTGTACTTGTATAAGCATCAGAAAGGGTTGTGTTGATATCCACTTCTGCATTTTCAGGTTGAACAAGCATGATTGCATCCCCCATTCCACCTATGGTTTCAACCACTTGTGAGTGGAATTCGGTAATTGTATTCCCTTCCAGCTCAGTTGCGTTGGCTATGTTGGTTGCTTCTGCTGCCATTTCCTTTAGCAGTTCCCAGACGTTTTTTTTGAAGAAAAAAAAATGTCAGTCTCTTTATATTTTATATTGAATGAATTTAAACTGTGAAGTGCTTTTTGTTAGAGAGAAATTGATTTCATTCTTTAGTTGAATCCTGTTCACTGGTATGTCCCCAAGCGCACCAACATAAGGACTGATTGGTAGACCGCTCAGTAAATGTTTCTCTACCCTGCCAGATCTATCTTTCATCCAGCTGTCCAATCAAAACCCATTTAACTGGTTACAATTATGCAGTTGGATAATAAGGGAAGGCACCATCTTGCATTTTAATAAACAAATAATGTGAGGCAGTCAGGCTTTTGTGCTGGTGCGCGATGTAATTCTTTAGGCATGTTTGGCCAATGATAAACAGTGGTTTTCTGTGTAGCAATAAATGGCCCTTTGTCCACTGGCCTCAACAAGAGAAACAATTGTCCTAATTCTTTAATCTTTCCTGAGTGACCACCTTCACTCTTAACCATTTTTTGTTGGAAGATTAACATTCCCAAAGAGTTTAACTGGTCATGTTTGAGTAAAGTCGCATAAGCAGATCACCTCTGTCTGTGGCATGCCCAAGGTATTTCTGCATGAGCTGTGCCACATGTGCTGTATAGTGTGATTCGTCATACCTTTGTGCTCACTATTAACCTCTATTTTAGCCAGAATAAGAGAAACAACACCTTACTATTTAAAGACATTTTAACCTAATATTTAAAAGAAACATACTTGTGTGTCCTTGTGACCGGGTAGTGTGTACAATGAGACTCAGAGACCAGAAAGCTGCAGTTTAAGCATTCGTGCATTTTAATAACAAAGCAAAACACCATACAAAACAACACTGCACAGCACAGCACCATCACCATCATTAATCCGAACAACCGTGATCACCCTTTTTATACACCTGTGGCTCATTTATTCATGAATCATTTATTCAAATTTATGGCTGAAGCCACATTCCCACGTGTTTTTGCAGGGAGGAATTTAACCCCCTCCCTGCCACCCAATATCCCCCCCCCAACACACACACACACACACACACATTACACCAACAGGGCTTCTGTCATGCCACAGCCCTCTAATGTACAGGGCTGGCATGAAGTATCCACTGATGCTGTGTTTTCTCTAGCTGACGTAGAGTACAAGCACAGAATGCAGCTTCAGTCATATCACCAAGCATAGTTAATTAATCATGTGATATGTTCATATTGCACTCTACCTCGGCTAGACATTCACCAGAGAGCGTACAATGTTATGGGTGATCAAGTTAAGTATGTCAAACATAATATCTGCTAATTGTTATAAGTATATATTTTCTAAATTGTATTTATTTTCTCCTCAAACCATATTTATTACTACTTTACATTTTACTCATATATCACAAAGAAAACAAAATACTGAAGGAACCTGTTAATACGTGAATATAAACAACTGTTGATCTCTTATAATGCAAACTGATTAATCTGAACAAGATGTGCATATGAGATAAGTATGCCTCTTTGATTAAAGAAATATCAGACTAAATATAGATATGTTATGTACCTCACCCCTTGAAGCTCTTATTTCTTCATTTAACTTCCCCCATCATTTCTTTGCTGATGACATCCAGATTTTCTTTTTGTTTCCCTCCTTTACCCCTGACCTTGCCGCCAGTATATCAGCTTGTTTGGTACCTTTCGGATGGCGCACCAATATCTCCTCATCAATCCATCAAAAACTGAAATCCTTTTCTTCCTCTCCCCCACCCTGCCCCACCATCTCATTCCCTCCCTTGCCCCTCATTCCATCCATCTCTCCTAGTAACCTCGGCGTCATCTTCGACTCCACCCTTTCCCTTTCTGACCATATCTCAGCCATAACACACACCTGCCTTTTCCAACTATTCAACATCCGCAAAATACGCCCCTCCATTTCATTTTCTGCTACAATTTTCTGCTACCACTCCTGGTCCACTCTCTCATCTTCGACTACTGTAACTCCCTCCTCCTTGGCCTCCCGTGCTATGCCTTTGTGCCTTTACAACAAGTTCAAAACGCCTCTACCCGTATCATCTTCAACCTCCCCCGTTCCTTCCATACCTCCCCTCTCCTCCTCCAGTTACACTGGCTCCTGTGTGTTATCATTGCATGTTCAAATTTCTTACCCTTGCGTACAAATCTCTCCATGGTCTTGCCCCTTCTTATCTGGTTGCCCTGATCACCTCCTATGTTCCCTCACGTTCCTTATTATCCCTCTCGTTCCCACCCTCGCCCTCTGCCCAATCCTGTTTTCGTTCCTTTTCTCTTCTTGCTCCCCTCCATTGGAATAAACTCCCACTTGACATAATACAGTCACCTAAACTACGTAGTTTCTGTTCCTCCCTCAAAACACATCCTTCTCCCTAGCCCATTCTATTGATACTCCTGGTCTCGACTTCCTGTTATGACACCGCTTGTCTTGACCCCGACCTAGCCTCTGGCCCTCTGCTCTCCTACAACAACAAATTTGTATGTAACCACCCTAGCCCAATAAACTTACCCTCTTTCTTTACCCACTTTTCTTGATTGTACCATTTTGTTATAATTTTGTGAAATGCCTAGGCTAAAGGCGCTGTAAAAATGTAAATAAATAAATGTAACATTGATTCTGTAAACATCACAAACAAAATGAAGTAAACATCACACCAAAGATGGCCTGGTAAGGAAGTGTGTGTTGTATTCTGTGTTTATTTTAGTACCCAGCTCTCTTAACAGCAGATTATAAATCTTTACCAGAACGAGGGATCAATATTGTTTTGTCATAACCCCTTAAGGTACACAGAATTTGCGCAGTTGTTCAAATGGTTTCTTCTTAAAATACGATTCAAGTATCATGAAGAAACTGATAATTTGGATGACCAGATCCAACCTGTCAGTACAATTTAAACCATGTTTCATGCACCTCATGGAAAAAAAAAGTTAGCATAATTCTATTTGTGGGACACATATCTCCCTCGTACCTTAAAGGTTTAAGACAAATATCTGATAACACTGGATACAAAGGACAAAGGACTTAAAAAATGCTACTTCATTTTCCTTTTTTGTAGAGAAACTGTTTTAGAAAAGTATTACAGTGCTAAACAAATTAAATAATGAAGGACCTGGTTGGAAGAAGGTCCTTGCTTGGAATGGACTGAGAACCACTGAACTGATTTACCATAGATCCTTAAAACCAATTATAGTTACTTGTGACTGTCTGGAACTTTAACTATCTTTAAGTGTCATAGCTATGAAGTAATAATAATACTGTTTTTTTATTATTTAAACACCTGCTGCAATGCAGCACAGAAGTGTATGCCTTTCTATGTAGCTTGACATTAGCCTGAACTTCTAAATCCTTTAATCACCTAACTTAAAAAAAATCTATTATCCCAAGATATTTGATCTCTGTATTACTCTGACTTAAGGGCTGTTAACAACACAATGTATTCTCTACTCTCCATATAAAATGTAAACCTAGATACATGTACATCTCAGTACCACTAGTGGATAAATGTTGCTACACAGCTATAGCTATATTACAATGTCATGTATAAATAGTTTATTAACACGTTTTAGATGGTTGATTGAAGCAAGGTAATTACTTCATTAGGCATTATAGAACATATTTTATAAATACATAAAAAATAATGCAAAATAATGTTCTAAATATTAAGAAGTTTCCCACCACTATTCTGTGTTTTATTATATTATTCATGCTCTGCACATAAGAGTGAACATCCTGTTGTGATGCTTGAAGTATTATTTATTTATGTAAAGTGTGCTGGTGTGCGATCTTGTGGTTTCACACTGTAGTATTACACTGAAGGAAGTGCCTTACAAACCTACAGTAAATGAACAGTTTGGGAGAGCTGAAACAGGTAGAGACAGGAGCCTGTTTGTGAGAATTGTATCAGGGGCCTCCTGGTATCCTCCAGACCCCTGTTAGAGAACCTCTGGTGAAGGGAGTGACTAGGTGTTGTACATTTACAGTCCTGTAGTCACAGTGCTATGGGATACTGTTTTCATTCCAAGTTTCCCCTTGCTTCAACTCTGTTTGGGCTAATCCTGTATCAAATACGAATCAGTCTTTTAAAAATATTAGCAAGTTTTTGTCATTTGTTCAGCAAAGTACGTTTTAATTCAAAGTGAATTATTTTTCAGTGTGCCAAAGTGAATTCATTAGTCACAGAAGCACATTCTTTTGAATCAGTAAAAAAAAAAAAAAAAAAAAATCTATAGCGAAAATACATTATTTTAAACCTCTTAAACAACTGATGGACTGAACATTTTTATAGTGTTGTTGCATTACAGCTCCTGAGAGTTACAGATCTTTATTTATCAGATGTGTATTCCTTTGTTAACATTCGTTTCAGCTCCTTGTTGTTTTTACATAATGAGACAGAGCTCTGTCTGTACCCTGTACAGTTTCACAGCCCATGATCCTCTGGGATAAACCACCACAAACATTCTCCAGCTTTCTAACTCAGAGAGTTCACTGACACCAGTGTGGATTTACCATGACAGGAAAGGTTCCAGATACGATTCTATAAAATGTAGAAACTATAAAGCAGAATTCAATTACAGAACAGGAATGATTTGCAGTTCAGACAAATATTAACTGTGTAGAAAGAAACTGTTTTTTTCTCCATAGGATCACCAACACCATTTTGAATTTCCACATGAGATTAATATACAAAAATGTGAGCACTGTATTTTAATGGTAAGAGAACAATAAAATGTGACAGATTAATTTCCTTCTATAGTTACAGTACCATTAGCACTGCTTGTGTTGGCACATTTTTTTAAAACTCTTTCAACACTGCAAACCTATATACAGGCCTAGGAAAGACTGTAGACCACTCTAGAAGCACTGCATAATGACAGCAGACAACCTAACTAATATTAAATATGAATATGCATTAATAGTTTCTTTTAGTTTTACTATTGTTGTTTATTTTTTAACATAATAGACTGAAACTATTTAATTGGTTGTCCTAAAATGTATCCTTTTCGTGGTTATTTAGTTCTGAAAGACATTGGTTAACATAAAATTCTAATCAAATCCAATGTTCAGTGTGTTTTAAAATGTTTTTGTTTTTTAGTGTACAAAAGTGGCAACAGTACTATCCTTTATAACAGCTACTAACAGGAACATTTGGAAAATGGATGCTATATTCTGGATGCCTAAAATGTTGGATGAAATAGTGCTATAAAACCAATTACCACATCATGCAAAGACATCATTAAAGTACAGATACTGCAGCATCCTTAAAAAGATGGGGTGATTTTATTGCATTATTGTATTTACTGTAATGAAACATTTTCTGAAAAAAAGGTCTTAATAGTCTGTGGCAGTCTGGCTCGCAGTGGTGATGTGGATGACGTCACGGACCAGGAAGTAACTCAAACCAAACAGTGGATGGGCGGTTGAAGCTGAGTGTTAGTGCACTCAGCGTATTTAATAAACAAAATATTAAACAAATTAACACAACACAAAACAAAAGGGCACAAGGGCCAAACGAATGAACAAACAAACAAGTAAGTGATGTGCTGGGAAATCCAGCACGTCTTAGCAATTGTTTTGTTAATGTTGCTTTTTCTCTCTCCGCTCTCCCGTACTCTCCTCTACACTCTCAACCCCGAGTGCAGAGTGCTGCTGGTTTATATACTCTGGCCGAGGGATTTAACTAGTTGGTAATTATCTTATTATCCCCCGGCCAGAGTCTGCACGCGTTTGGTAAGGATGCATGACTGTCAGCTAGTTAAATAATCAGTAGCTGATCAGCCATGCATCCTCACAGGGTTTTTAAATATAATAACAAAAGACGCGGCGCTTTTACCCGCGCCGCAAACAAAAATACAAATAATAATAAATAGGGGCGGGACACTCCGCCACACATGCCCCCCCTTGTGCGCAGCACACATGGCCTTTTCGGCCACCTCCCCCCTTAGTCCCCAAAGTCCCGGTCAGCAGTCCCGGCGCAGGAACAGGGGCAGCAACGGGCCAAAGGTGGCGGCCACGGTGGGATGTCCTCCTCCCACCCAAACAGCCGTAGTGTTCCAATGGCCCGCGCACCGGCCAGCTCCTCTGGCCAAAAAATTTTTGGGGGTGGTCTCCAGACCTGCCCCCCCTTCTTCATGGCCGACAGCTCCCCTCCGTGGGGCTCTGGCCACCCTTTCTCCTGCAGCGAAATTGCTGCGGGGGAAGCTGGTCTCCTGACCTCCCCCCCCTTCTTCATGGCTGACAGCTGCCCTTCACGGGGCTCCAGCCACAGTATTTCCTGCCGCGAAAGTGCGGCTGGGGAAGCTGGTCTCCTGACCTCCCCCCCCTTTTCCATGGCTGACAGCTGCCCTTCACGGGGCTCCAGCCACAGTATTTCCTGCCGCGAAAGTGCGGCTGGGGGAGCTGGTCTCCTGACCTCCCCCCCCTTTTCCATGGCTGGCAGCTCCCCTTCGTGGGGCTCTGACCACATGATCTCCGGCCGCGAAAGTGCGGCTGGGGGAGCTGGTCTCCTGACCTCCCCCCCTTTCTTCATGGCCGGCAGCTCCCCTCCGTGGGGCTCCGACCACAGTGTAGTGACCCCAGGCGAAGCAGGATCCCTGGCGACCCCAGGCAAAGCAGGATCCCTGGCGACCCCAGGCGAAGCAGGATCCCTGGCGACCCCAGGCGAAGCAGGATCCCTGGCGACCCCAGGCGAAGCAGGATCCCTGGCGACCCCAGGCGAAGCAGGATCCCTGGCGACCCCAGGCGATGTGGAACAGGCAGCCCCAGGCGATGCGAGGCAGGCATCCCTGGGTGGTGCGAGGCAGGGCAGGAGCAGTCCTTCCCATGACGGTGGATGTGGAACCAGCAGGTATTCACCCTCTGCTGGTGGAGGTGGGAGGGGAAAGCAGTCCTCCCACAGCGGCTGAGACGGAACCAGCAGGTATTCACCCTCTGCTGGTGGAGCTGGGAGTGGCAAGCAGTCCTCCCACGGCGGCTGAGGCGGAACCAGCAGGTATTCATCCTCTGCTGGTGGAGGTGGGAGGGGCAAGCAGTCCTCCCATGACGGTTGAGGCAGAACCAGCAGGCATTCATCCTCTGCTGGTGGAGGTGGGAGGGGCAAGCAGTCCTCCCACGACGGTGGAGGCGGAACCAGCAGGCATTCACCCTCTGCTGGTGGAGGTGGGAGGGGCAAGCAGTCCTCCCACGACGGTGGATGTGGAACCAGCAGGCATTCACCCTCTGCTGGTGGAGGTGGCGGAGGCAGAGGCAGCTCTTGCTGCTCTGCTCCTGGTGATGGTGGAGACAGAAGCAGCTCCTGCTGCCCTGCTCCTGGTGGTGGTGGAGACAGAGGCAGCTCCTGCTGCTCTGCTCCTGGTGGTGGTGGAGGCAGAGGCGATGGGGCGGATGCTGGCCACTCAGAGGGAGGCTGTGGCGGTGCTGGCTCCCTCTGCTGTGGCGGCTGGGCTGGTGTGTGCCGTGCTCCCTTCAGCAGCATAAATAGAGGCTGCTGGGGAACACCAGCATCCTGCCCTTCTCCCCCCCAGAAAAATTCAGGGGGTTGAGCCTGTAACTCCTCCCCTTCTGGCTCTTGGGACTGCAGCTTGGGTCCTAAGGCTGTGGAAGCGCAGACTTCCACCTCTTGGGCTATGGACGCACCGACTCCCCCCTCTTTGGGCTGTGGACGCACCGACTCCTCCCTCTTGGGCTGTGGACGCACCGACTCCTCCCTCTTGGGCTGTGGACGCACCGACTCCCCCCTCTTGGGCGTAGGACGTTCGGGCTCCTCCCACTCGGGCGTAGGACGTTCGGGCTCCTCCCACTCGGGCGTAGGACGTTCGGGCTCCTCCCACTCGGGCGTAGGACGTTCGGGCTCCTCCCACTCGGGCGTAGGACGTTCGGGCTCCTCCCACTCGGGCGTAGGACGTTCGGGCTCCTCCCCAGGCTGTGGAGGCGAAACCAGCAGGCATTCTCCCTCTGCTGGTGGAGACGGTAGCGATGGCTCCTCTCCCTCTGATGCTGGAGACGGTAGCGATGGCTCCTCTCCCTCTGATGCTGGAGACGGCAGCGATGGCTCCTCTCCCTCTGGCGCTGGAGACGGCAGCGAGGGCTCCTCTCCCTCTGGCGCTGGAGACGGCAGCGATGGCTCCTCTCCCTCTGGCGCTGGAGACGGCAGCGATGGCTCCTCTCCCTCTGATGCTGGAGATGGCAGCAGCAGGGTCTCTCCCATATCCGCAGCCAGGTAGTTGAACACCATGGCTGCGATGTCTGGGAGGGAAGCTGGGTGGTGTTGCTGTTCCCAGGCCTCCCAGCGCTCCCCATCTCTTGCCCACAGGAGGTTGATCACTGCAGGGAGGGCTTCCTCATAATCCCTCCCCGGCTCCACCAGCCAGTCCCAGACTCCCTCAGAGGAGAGTGCATTCGTCCTCTTTGGAGGATGCAGGTCCTCCCTCACTGGACGCTCTGGCTCCTCTTTCTCCTGCCATGGAGGGGGTTGGTCTGGTGCCACGTGCCCAACCTCACCAACCGCGAAGCACCACTCCTCACCCTTCAGGCAGGTGAGGCAGATATCCAGTGTGGCAAGGTAAGGCTGATGTTGCTGCGCCTCCTGCTGCTGTTGTTGCTGCTGCTGCTGCTTTCTCCTCCGGCTACTTTTCCCCATTTTTAATTTGAAAAAAAAAACGAACAAACAAAAAAAACGCACTTTTCAATCCTGGTCCGGCTGTTGGAGGCGTTGTTTGTCCCACGCAGGACACCATATGTGGCAGTCTGGCTCGCAGTGGTGATGTGGATGACGTCACGGACCAGGAAGTAACTCAAACCAAACAGTGGATGGGCGGTTGAAGCTGAGTGTTAGTGCACTCAGCGTATTTAATAAACAAAATATTAAACAAATTAACACAACACAAAACAAAAGGGCACAAGGGCCAAACGAATGAACAAACAAACAAGTAAGTGATGTGCTGGGAAATCCAGCACGTCTTAGCAATTGTTTTGTTAATGTTGCTTTTTCTCTCTCCGCTCTCCCGTACTCTCCTCTACACTCTCAACCCCGAGTGCAGAGTGCTGCTGGTTTATATACTCTGGCCGAGGGATTTAACTAGTTGGTAATTATCTTATTATCCCCCGGCCAGAGTCTGCACGCGTTTGGTAAGGATGCATGACTGTCAGCTAGTTAAATAATCAGTAGCTGATCAGCCATGCATCCTCACGGGGTTTTTAAATATAATAACAAAAGACGCGGCGCTTTTACCCGCGCCGCAAACAAAAATACAAATAATAATAAATAGGGGCGGGACACTCCGCCACATAGTCAAATTAAAAAAAGTGAAAAAGCTGTTAGTCTCAATAGTAATCAGGGATATTTTTTATTTCTTAAAGTATACTTTACCCAATTAAGCTTAGTTATTTCAGAAGTTCAGGCATTATAGTCTATCTGTTGAAATACCCAAATTATTGTTTTTTTCCTGTCTCCTGGCAGCAGCAGCTGTGGCACATATCTGCCTGCAAAACAAGCACTTCCATTAGAGCTTTTTGTCTTACATTTTAAAAGGAAAAACAGCTTTACACCCATATATGCTGCTCTGCGTTCTGTTGTTTAAAGCAATGGAAACTGTTGGTAGTATTTCTGTGTAGTTTAGAACGGTTGATACAATGATGTGGTTGGCTTGAAAAGAGGCTGTATTTATAGTGATCTTGCAGATATAGCAGAAGAAGCTTGTTTATATTGTTGAAGCTAGTTGCATTCATATTTTGGGTTTGCATTGTGTATATATATATATATATATATATATATATATATATATATATATATATATATATATATATATATATTGTGAAAGACTGGGAAAGAGAAAAAGAAATGTAGTCCAGGAGGGGTTACAAAAGACTACATCCCCCAGAATGCCACAGGAGGGAACCAGGATGAGAGTCACCTGCCTCCAATCTGTAATAATTATCACCTGCCTGCAATTAGCAGGCAATTATTTAAACCAGGAGAAAGGTTTGTTTCGGGCAGTCTCCAGTTTGTGTGAAGTGAGGCTGTCATGAAGAAGAAACCTGTATGAAAAAGTTTCTTATATTTATGTTTCTTATATTTTTACGTCTCAGTCTATACATTTTCTTTATCATACGTTTTATCAATAATACAGTTGCTTTTCAGTGTTAGCTGTAGTTAGTGCAATAGTATGTACCACAGTTGCAGTCTGGTAGTTAATGAGAGGCTTGACACTGGACAGACAGATATTCTTAATGACCTTCACTTCCTATAAAACAGACAATGGTCTTATTTGCAAGAGTTCTGGTCAAGTTTATTTATACTGAATACTTTCTCTATTTTATGGGACAATGCAATAACACTACCAGGCACAGAAGGAGATCCGCTGAGCACACCACTACATTAGCAGAAGCATCAAAAGTGTGTGTTTACATTCACTAATCACTTAATTAACCAAAAGAGTTAGACTGAATGTTCATCAGAGAACAGGGAAATACTAGTGGTTCTGTATTGTTTGGTTTGAATCGCTCCAGTGTGATCAGGTTTAGTCCTGTATCCTTGTAAGTACAAAGAAGAGTGACCAGACTTAATCCAGGATTTAAAGTACTAAACTACGAAGAAAGTATGAAAGAATCGGGGGTGGGGGGCATGAGTAAAGTCTTTAAAATCTTAAAAGGAGTTGACATATTTAACCCAAATCATTAATTTAAGCGCAGTACAGAAACCAGGACCATTGGACACAGTGGTCAGGGTATGGGATGGCTACTTTGTCATGTTGTTGAGGCAGAAACACTTGGGTCCTTTAAGACCCAGCTTAAGAAAGTTCTGAGATCAATCAGCTACTAGGAACTGGCCGAGCTTAGATGGGCCAAATGGCCTCCTCTCGTTCTTAAACTTTCTTATGTTCATATGGAGGTTGAGCCTAAGTCTTTGTATTAGCATACACAATGCTTGAGATGTGCTCACCAGTACCCGGTAAAGATACTCTTCTATTCCAAAAGGTACTGCCACTTGTTATGAACAGGAATGGCCTGTTTAAAAACAAATCCTAATGGTAAAAGCTGAAAAGTTTAATATAGATAAGTATTTGAAAAATCCCTACAGCTACGTTTTCTTGGTACATGCCTAGTCATTTAATCAGCAATGCAAAGTGATGTGCCGGTAAGTCTTGCAAAGAAAAACCACACAGATGTAAAAAATTAACCGTTTCAGATTTCCTGAATGATTACAAGCATTTCAGGGCAGAGGACTGATTTTG
The DNA here is from genome assembly GCF_902713425.1 of Acipenser ruthenus. NCBI lineage: Eukaryota > Metazoa > Chordata > Actinopteri > Acipenseriformes > Acipenseridae > Acipenser > Acipenser ruthenus. Next base: position 43,274,465 of record NC_081198.1, on the reverse strand, counting down.
TTTCACATATGACTCATTTTCTAATTCACAGTTGATATCCTCTTACCAAAAACACTGCTGTTTCCATTCATAATATTCTGGCCTTGTCAGGAGCTATAATTTGGCATTGAAAACAAATGTCAATACAGAAGAGATGACCTCAGAATAAACAAAACGTATTTACACTGTTTACATTTTATAATACTACTATTAATTACCTGCAATTACTCATGTGACTTCATAGTGTTAGTCAGTTACCATAAAGTGTTACCAATTTTTTAATGCTGGCCCTGGCAACAGTCTACCATGTGTTTAATGTTTGCACCACCAGATTTTTTTCTGTAAAATTTACATAATTGTTTGGTGGTAACTGAAATAAAATTAAACAATGCACAGTACATTTCAGAAACATTTACTATTTTACAGATGAATACCTTGGACACAAGTATACATTCTAGTCGACGGTTTATATTATAAAATATACATTTAAAGACTGTTAAAGACACGACTGTGTTTCTGGAAAAAAAAAATATGAAACTCTGTATGCAACTTAAACACCCACATCCTGTTTTTAATCAGCTCACATATGCGTGGTTCAGAACGTTGATAATTTGTTTGTGGTTACAGTCATTAAAGCAGTCAAGGTGCTGTTTTCCATCCTAGTTGTTAAAGTATAAAACTGTATATTTTAACATACCAGTAAATGCTGCCCTTTACAATGGGCATTTGAGGTAACTTTTTACATGAAGTGTCTCTTTATTAAACTATAATATCACAGTATTTACACACTTGGCTATGTAGTTTACAGCATAACTACCTGTTTATTACAAAATGAATGCAGACATTTGTAGGCAGATATTTTGTAATTACCCTGTATTAACACATGTGGTTGTGTAATTACCAGATGTGCAATTACTGTTTAATTACAATGCAATTAGACACATAATGCAAAATGTTACTGGATTTCAAAACCATCCATAAAGAAAAACATAATTAGCTTTTCTTTTTTTAACATACAAACTACATAAATGTATTGCCTCCCTTAATGTAGAACCTTTAAATGCTTCTGTTTTTTAATTAGCAGCTGTTAGAAAAGCAGTTAGAAATACATTTTCCTGGTTTTTGTCCAGAGAACATTCTAGGTGCAGTAATGTAATCTGTAAGCAATGTTTAACAGCACAAGAAATACAAATATCAGCAGCACAAATGTTACACTAAACTAAATCCTTGTGGCAATAAAAGCATGCTTTGCTTAAAATATGCTGTTGCTGATGTGCTACAATGCTAGTCTTTTAATGGAGATATGCTACATTTCAGTTACCCCTCCCTTCCTGTGTGAATAGTATTATCTGATTGCACTGGCTGACATCTGACTACATTACCCTCCAAGTGTGCGCCCTTCCATTCAACTTGTATTGTCCCAGAGACCACAACATTGGAATATTTTTACATAATCTAGATCATCTCATTCACCTGTCAGATTAAACTACCCATAATTTGTATTGCAAGCTCCCAGGCAATGGCGTTCTTCAGTCTTTAAGACCCATATATCAGAAGACATACGATCAATGTGTCATGACTCAAATGATCAATGAGTCATGACTCAAATGATCAATGTGTCACGACTCAAATGTCATATTAGGAATTAATATAACTTTCATTCAAAATGCTCAAAAGTTTAAGTAGTAGAAACAGGATTGAATGCATTAAAAAAAGTAGTTTCCTAACACTTTTACTCAGTTTAAATGCACAATGAGGGACACCCTATCAGGCTGCACAACTGCAACATTGGTTAAATCAAGACATTTATTTTGTTTTTGCAAGTTCAGACAGCTAAGCCTTCAAAGCAGAAATATTTGCTTTCCTTTTCATTCCAAAGTATTTCAATCACATGCCTTTGCGCATATATATATATATATATATATATATATATATATATATATATATATATATATATATATATATATATATATATAATTTGGTAATATAATATGACATATACATATTAAACAAATGTTTTCTTTTAATGCTCTTGTCCCTAATGCTTCATGTGCTTCTACTGTTGTACTAAAAAAAAGTTACTATAACATTAAAGGGTTTCTTCCTCCTCCACTGAGTGGTTTAAACCTGGGATGAACTTCAAAAGACGTTTCCTGACACTTCCTCGTTTTGTTTTCCTTGGAAGAGTCCCAAACAAACCTGCATTACCCGGCATGTCCCATGAAGGTGACCCTGACCCACTGTTACTGCTTGCCAGGCTAATACTGCTGGTTCTGGTCACTGAAGCCTTCACCCCCATTGCATTACTGTCCCTGGGTAAGAAGCATTCATCATCCACGCTTGCACGCCTACAGGGGCTTGTTGCCAATTCCTCAAATACATATTGCAGGTCATCACTGTCATCTGTCATGACACTCAGCTGGCTCTTACAGCTGCTGTCACTTGAAAACCTGTGCTTGACTCGCAGAGCTGGGGAGAACGTAGCACTGCCAGCACCAACAGTAAGTGTGAGAGAGGAAAGGGAATCCAGTGTGTCTTGGGGATTACATTCATTTAGGTTTCCTACAAAGTCAATAAAGCAAATTAGTTGGAGTCTTTCTTTTTAGGTGTATAAACAAGCAACATGGGTTGATGTTTAACTATTAAAATTCAATGTCCAAACAAAACCACAAGGATTAACAAGTTGGCATCCTAAATCAGCAATTAGTTATTTCTGGCCAAAGAACTTTAGCGAGTTACAGTTGCTTTTGCTAATTAATACATTCCTAAGTTGTTAGTATTTTTTTTTTAATTCAAGACCAAAAGCTTTTGTTAAACTTTGCGTAAAACTAGGGAGCAATATTTGTATTCATTAGTCATCAGTTAAATTATTTTGGTTGGACCACTAATGTGCACTGGAATAGACTCATGGGCTAAGAAAGCTGCAGTACGGAAGGCAAGCTCATTTTAGTCATACTACAGTATCTCTGAAGATCCTACTAAGTAATACATACTTAGTAAATAGTCAAGTAAGGAGCTTTTTTTAATTTTAGGCAGACCTAAAAATAATTTTTTATTATGTAATTGAATCATATTTGAGGTTACTCTTATAATAGTAAACAGAAGCTATGGGAGCTGCAAAATGGGTTTGGTTAATAGTGCCAATTAAAAAAAAAGGGAAAAAAAAGGTTATGGCTCTTGTTACGTTGAACTTTAAATGATGTATGTTATGAATAGTATACAGTGTTATGTAGCCTTTATGAAGGTATTATGAACGCAACAGTGTTCAATTCAAATAAAGTGTGTTTCTACTGTAAGAAAGATTTCAACACACTACTTTCGATGTTGGGTTGTGCAGATAATAAGGAAATACTGAAAAGCTCAAAGCAGCAGACTTCTCACCTCCTACTTACACCAAAGATCTGCTGCAAAGTTTTCTCCAGACTGTACTTAACAAGTTCAGAGTGAGAGGAGCTTCCAGTTAGCATAACTGACAGAACTCTGTCCTTCTCAGAATATGTCTCCCATTTTCTTTGCATTACTTATATGCATGCATTAGAACTTTTATTTTTTTATCAGACACAAGTCGTACTGACGAGACAGGATGTGTTCTGTGGGTTCACAGAAGAAATACACCTTACCCTGAGCGAGGTGTTGCTCTTGTAACAGCAGTTTTCGGAACTCCATCCATTTCTCTCGCAAGGTTTGCTGTGTGCAAAAGGTTAGCTTAGTTAATCATTTTCTCAATGTACTGGCCTCATGATAAACTTTCGACATCCTACATTTCTTGTGCATTTCTTTAATGATCCAAAAGCTTTAGCTTATTAAAGAGTAAGCCACACCTATGTTCTGTCTAAATCTAAGTAAAGTACATCGTTTGGGCTGGCAGAGTTGAAAGTTCACATTGTCACATGATTTTAATGAAATGAGGAGAACTGATCAGTCCTGGCACAAAGGATTTTCCAGACAAGCTCAAAACCAGATAAAGGCAGATAATGAGACAAATTATACAGGTAAATATAAACAAAATACACAGTTTCTTTCTTCTAAACTAAAGTTTCTTGTTAGTTTTATACAGGTACTCTACAAGACTTGCCTAAAACAAAAAAAACAACATGAATAAACCATACTGTATTACTAAATAACATGTATAACATCATCTGTCTCCACTTTCTTTCTTGGAGGGTCATTTCAAGATTTAACACAATCAAATGTTGAAATTAAGTTAAATAAAAGGCAGATACCTGTAAGAACTGCAGCTTGGCTTCAAGTGCAATCCTTTTGAAAGTTGTTCCATTAATGGTCTCCAACCTGAAAATGGTACACAAAGCACACTGATTGTAAACAGGAGCCACAGATGAGGTGACACACATTGTTCACTTTGTGACCTGCTCAAAGTGAACTTTGCATTACATTATCATAGTGCACAGTGTTATGTTCTAATTTACATGTTCATATGCATCTAATCATAAATAGTGGTCATTTCTGTACCTATAGATCTTTTACAATGTTTACAATGTCTACACTCTGTGTCAACAGTGAGTATGTGGCCCAGTTCCTCAGCAGGCACCCACATCACATACATGTGGTCTCAAGGGGCTCTTTCTTAAAGCAGCTGAGAAATATGAGAAAATAAACATTGCAATGGTTATCCTTTGAAGGAGGGATAACCCATGTTTTAAAGAAACATCCCTTACCTGTTATTAGCACACAGTACGTGTGTTGAAGTTATTTTTGTTTGCTGCTTTGGTTTTTTCTTTTCTTTTTATTTGCAACCCAGGAAGTGTCCTATAGCACTAAGCACCACAAAGCAACAATTTATACTTTTATACACATATATATATAGTGTTGTACTTGAACTATATGTACATCAATAGGTGTGATATAATATTAGACCAAATGAATGGTGCTACAGGGTAAAATTGGACCTATAACTAAGGCATGGGTATTGCTTACAATTTAGAAAGCATGCCATTCTATATGGATGGAGTGAATGTTTTCGATGTCGTATTTCACTGTTTTACCCACTGAAATGTTTTTTTTTTAAAAGGGATACATACCTTAAACAGTTACTAGAGGCTTTTATCAGGTCCACAGTGTGCTGGTGTGAGAACCCTTCCGATCTGATGCCGTTGATGCTTACTATAATGTCACCTACCGAACAGAGGGGGAGAGAGTGAGCTGTGGCTACAGAGGTTGCTTTCTAAAACAGCTTGTGTGGGCAGCAGAATGCATGAGAAAAGCAACACAAGGCTGAGGTGTAAGAGGAAGTGTAAATGGGTTAGTTACCAGTTGTCAGCCCTGCAGCCTCAGCTGGGCTGCCTTCATATACTTTACGAATGAAGGTGCACATTTCCAGAGAATTGCTATCCTGATGTTGTAAACCATATGTCTGCAGAAAGAAATATATGACATAAGTAACATATAATAATAATTAAACTAATTATAGACTATTATTGTACTGTCAGAAGTAGGCCTACAATAGGAAGAATCAATATGATTTATCAGTTTGTTCGGAAATGTCCTTACCTGAATTTCAAATCCAAACGTTTCATTGTCTTGTTTTTCTAAAACAATGGTTGCCCTGTGAAACAAAAAGAAACTCAAATGGGCTATAGGTGAAAGAAAAAAATGCTCCCCAACTCCTCATCCCATTTGTTTTCAGAGTTAACATTAGTTCAATACATGTCATAAACTGATTACTGCATCCATAGCAAGGAATAATTTTTATTTACCTTGGGGAGTCAGTGTAATCCACCAGCGAGTTTGATCGACATAGAGTCAGCTGAAAGGAAACCAGTTTAATTAGGTGCCCAGTTTAATTGGTGTGGTGCAGGTTAACACACTGCCTACCTGTTAATCTGCTACTGTTAACAATAACAGGATACACATTCAATGTCCAAAGGGTTTATTTGGACATTGCTAATGCACGCTTTTGACAAGCTGCAGCATTTTTATACATTTTTCATGAAAAAAGAAAACAAAATTAATAGAACTTAAACATAACTCTTGCACAGCTGATTTTAAAAAAACATCTTAATATTACATATTTTACACTGTAAAGTTTATTTTAGTATATCCAAATTAAACGTATATTTTCAAACAATCAGTAAAAAAAAACTACAATGTAATCTGTTGAATAAGATTTATGTTTCATTGTTAAACTTTTGATTTTAAAATGTAACAAGAAGATACTTGAATATTTATGCAGACACCCCTACTTCATTATAACCTACTACCTGTTCACTAAGCATCAGGAGTAAGTTAACTGGGAACTGTATAATGTAAGCATGTGCATGTTTGGGGGGAAAAAATGTATTCAATACAAATATAATAGTCAAATCATAAGCATAGCTTGAACATTTAACAAATTAGGCGAATTTGCTACTATCCCAATAGTTCTACATTCTGTTTCAATTAAAAAAAAAAACATTTGTACAATTAAAAAAGCTAATCTTATATCCTGTAACTGTATATTTTCTGGCTATTCCTTTTTATTATTATTATTTATGTAGCGCAGTAGATTCGTAATTACGCTACTAACTTTTTTGCAGAAGTAAAAAGCTCACCTGTTTGCGTCCCCTTGGCAAAGTCCCAAGTGTTGTTACAAGCGTCTGAAGTCGTTTATTGTCTGTTTCGCTATTGACTGAGAATGCAGGATATAGACTACTTTTACGCCTGTCTTCCAAAATATAATTGTCGTTGCTGTTTTGTTTAATTAGTCTTCTGAGAGTCATTTTGGGAGAATAGTGGATACCTAATCAGCATCACTGGCGCGAGTTACAGACTTGTAAAATCATACCTCGCTTTGCATGCAGACAAAATGTGTCAAAACGGAAATCCAAGCCATGTGATTTTTGTGGGTTTCAGGGTTACTGCTCTGTGAACATGGTTGTGCAGATCATCGGGGCTTATTGAGTTTGTTTTTTTTCTTAAGCTTTTATGTGAAGGTTGTCATCATATTTGGCAAGGAAAAGGAATCTGCGTAATTTTCTTTTTTTTTTTTTAATAAGATATTTTCTTTGTACAGACTTTGGTTTATGGTCTGTCAGAAAGCAGAAATGCGGCAAAAAAAAAAAGAGATTAAATTGTAATTTATGAAAGTGAATAACTACAGAGTGGTTGTTAACGCGAATAAGGCTATCTCTTTTAGTATTGCATGTATCCTGATAGCGGTTTTAAACAAGTACCAAATAACAAAACAAACACAAGCTCACAAGAAAATAGCTCATGGTTTTTGGTATCATAGCTGTCTCATCATAGCAGTTGTTATTTGATACTTTTTAAAAGTTGCTTCTATGATGGCTGCACCAAAATTAAAATTCAGCCCTAGGGTTACCAGGGGAATCTTGACAACAAGGTCAAAGGGTCAGAACAAAATACAATAAATTTGACCCTTGTTAAAAAAAAAAAAAAAAGTGTTTTAGAGTATTCGCTGGTGGCGATATGCATCCCTAAAGGAGATAACAATGCTTTGGCTACTGTATGCTTAAACTGATTCATGCAGAGAGTTTTAAGCTGACAAAAGCAGTGTTATCTGTGGCTGGGAAGTTTATTCTTCTGGTCTTTCTTAGTTTTTCAGCAAAAAACCTTATGTTATCATTTTTTCTATCAATGGTCGGATATGTGGTATGCTAAAAATGACTAGATGAACCCGGTTCCTTGTTTAAGCTCTTCGAGTATGGGATGTTTTTTGTTAAAGCAGCAACAGTAGATGTTTCATATATGATGTTATCAGTTTTGTTATGGTATTAGACTCAAAACAATACTTTCAGTGCTCTTTTGTTCACCCTATATTAAAAGACCAACATCCAAACTGCAAGATATCTTTAGAAGTATCCAGAGAGAGAGAGACAGAGAGACAGAGAGAGAGAGAGAGAGAGAGAGAGAGAGAATAATAGATGGGCTTCAGTGAGTTACAGGAAAATAATTCCATCTAGGGTTTATGTGACATCATGAACTAAGAGACCATTAGAGTAGTTTATAAACTGTCACAGGAACCAGAGATGGAATTAATTTCTTTTAACTCACTGAAGCCCATCAATTCTTTTTTGCAATACATGGATATTATCTGTGATAAAAAAAAGACAATAAACGGGTGTTAAGGTTCAAATTGTAAGTGAATTTAATGAATAATAATAACTTAAATTAAGTCAATGTTAAAGAATCTTAAATATAATTTATTTTTGATAATTCAGGAACTGTGAATTAAACTGGGTAGATAATGAACTGCAAAAAAAACGTATTTTTAAGGAAAAGGTGTTTCAATGGGGTATGCTTTTTATTTTATTTTTTAGTCGCTGTGGAGTCGAAGATTATTTGTCGCTTGGTTGCTGCTGCCTTTGGTGGAGGATGATTGTAAATCCTCACAGAGACAGATTTGTTGAAAGTGCCTAAAAACCACAAATTGTAGGTGTTGTCGAGTGATTTAAAACAAGACATTTTGTTTGAAAGTGGTTGGGGTGCATAGGAGTCAAATATGGGTCAAAGGTCAAGTACTATCTTCTAGACAAATATGCCATTTTGACATCACTACTGCAGTATTATGCCATTTTTTCAAATGGCTCAGGATGCAAATATAGCCTTCATTCATATATATATATATATATATATATATATATATATATATATATATATATATATATATATATAGTGATTAGATAAGGGTTGCTATGGCAGGCTGCTTATGTCTTTCAATGTATAAATTACAGACCAGAACATGCAAATGATTATTTGGTGCAATCTAATCTTTGGTAACAGTATAGAGTATTAATCAGACAGAATGTTTGCTGGGGTGAAAGGTAAGGCTGCAGAGGAGTGGGACATGCCAGATACTGTATGCTTAGCTCATCAAAATGCTCCAGCCTTGCAAATGTTTCTAATGGAGGCTTCTGCAGCGTCTCCTATGATAGAATGAAATCCCCAGCAAGCTCACCGACCTTGGTATTTCACATGCCCTTCTGCTAGATTAGTGTCCTCATATTCAGTGGAAACATTGCACCTACTGGATAGGCAAACCTATATTCATCAGTGCCTGCAAGTGCAGTTTGTCCATGTAAGTAATGACTAAGGAATTGTATTTTTTCCCAAAATATAGGCATTTCAACAATCATCTATATGACTTAGACTTGTATCTGAACTGTCACTTTTTCCCACACTTCCCAGGAAGAATCTTGTGATTGAGATACATTGTCATATGTAATGCATGATGCCATTGTGTAATAGCAAATGTTGCAAAAAAGCTGTCACATGCCATTCACTGTAGCCTTGTGAATCATGAAACCCTTCTGCCATCAGCACTTAACTCTTTGAACACAAAGTAGCTTTAAATAAAGATGAGGTCATTAATTAAATCATTTAATGAAATAATGTCTTATACTGAAAAAGGCACAGAATACCCAAGCCTCATTTACCGATCTGCAGTACTGAAAGAGAACTATTATAAACTACTGTGTCTTTGCTATATAATGCTGCAGTATTTTTTGATGGGTAACCTATTAAGTGTATTCTGTATGATTCTCTATTGTTTATGCTTAGATTATTATATTCCATGCTGACTAATAAATCCACAAGGCTGATTGTGAGAAAGTGAGGTGAGAATCATATTCATGTTGCGCTGTGCACTGAGGCCCATTGTGAAGCATTGTGCAAGATAGTTTCATTTCATACACTACTGAAATCAAAAGCAGGAGTTTATAATGACATAATGAAACAGAGCAATCTGATTATTTATAACGGTTGTGATGGTGATGTTAACCCACCTGTCTATAGACAGCAGGTTAGCAGATATTTCCAGCTCTACTTAGAAAGGCAACCTTTAGCATATTTTCCAGGAAGACAAATAGATATAGACATTAAATATTTCTTGTGCTTTTCTGTAAGTGCAGTAATGCATATACCTAAATAAAAAAAATAAAAAAAATGAAACAAAATCTGAAAGAATATTGTATTTTGAAGAATATCATACATACCTTAAACTGAAGACAAGACTTCTTGTTTATTTGAATTTTACATTACAGGTCATACTGTATATTATTAAAATACAGGTGGCTGTGTGGTCCAGTGGTTATTATTATTATTATTATTATTATTTATTTCTTAGCAGATGCCCTTATCCAGGGCGACTTACAATCGTAAGCAAATACATTTCAAGTGTTACAATACAAGTAATACAATAAGAGCAAGAAATACAATAACTTTTGTTCAAGCAAAGTACAAGTGTGACAAACCACAATTCAATAATACAGCAGATAATAGTGATAGTTACATCAGGATATGATTCAATAGTGATAGTTACATCAGGATATGATTAAATACAAAGTACTACAGGTTAAACACTTGGCAGATTACAGTATTCTGAAGTACAGGATTAAATGCAGTAAAATAGGGGGCAGATAAGAGCAAAATAAAGCACATTTACATGAAGGGTGATAGTGTCCCAGGATACAAACAGAGGAGTTCTACAGGTGCTCTTTGAAGAGGTGAGTCTTAAGGAGGCGCCGGAATGTGGTCAGGGACTGGGCAGTCCTGACATCTGTAGGAAGGTCATTCCACCACTGCGGAGCAAGGGTGGAGAAGGAGCGGGCTCTGGAGGCAGGGGAGCGTAGCGGAGGTAGAGCTAGTCTTCTAGTGCAGGCGGAGCGGGGAGGTCGAGTGGGGGTGTAGGGAGAGATGAGGGTCTGGAGGTAGCTGGGTGCAGTCTGGTCAAGGCATCTGTAGGCTAGTACAAGAGTCTTGAACTGGATGCGAGTGGTGATCAGGAGCCAGTGGAGCGAGCGGAGTAGTGGAGTAGCATGAGCGAAGCGAGGCAGAGAGAACACCAGGCGGGCAGCAGAGTTCTGGATGAGCTGGAGCGGATGGGTGGCGGACGCAGGGAGGCCAGCCAGGAAGGAGTTGCAGTAGTCTAGGCTGTGTGGTCCAGTGGTTAAAGGGCTTGTAACCAGGAGGTCCCCGGTTCAAATCCCCCCTCAGCCACTGACTCATTGTGTGACCCTGAGCAAGTCACTTGTGCTCTGTCTTTCGGGTGAGACGTAGTTGTAAGTGACTGCAGCTGATGTACAGTTCACACACTTTATTCTCTGTAAGTCTCCTTGGATAAAGGCATCTGCTAAATAAATAAACAAATAATTATCATCTGGTTCAACAGAAAATTGACCCATCTTTGTGGTTATATCGGCCATAGTGAACTCAGGATAAGCTTACCTATTTTAACTGCTGAATTGTTTAATTATGCACTTGACACAAGCGCTTTCAAAGTGAACACTTAATAGAAATGTTGTCTCTGAAGACAGGAGGGTAGGTAGTGTAGTGGGTTTATGGACAAACCTGTCACTGTAAGGGATGAAAGTATACTTACAGCAGGAGGTCAATTGAGGATCAACATACAGCACCAGAGCTTTGCTGACATGATCATTTACCATCTACCCATATCATGACTACAGTAGCAGTAGTCAGACAGGGAAACTGTATAAATGTCTTTTTATATATAAATTACTTGGACATGTGATTCAGAACTACAGTGTCCTCTGCTCATATTGTATTTGGTGTACATACCATTAGAAAAGGCTATGTGATGAAAAGATGTGATGGGAAAATCGCATACTCTAACAATCCAGACTTGCACAGATTTTCTGTTTTGTTCTGCATTTATTTATTTATTTTGTTAAAACACATCTTCCCATAGCTTTAATCTTCAAAGATGAAGTTGGAATATATCTTAATAAGTCTGACAGTTTTCTGTTAACATTTAGGTGACCATAAAAAATATATTTGACTCAATTGGTACAAAAAAATAAAATGAAATAAATAAATACATAAAAATACTTTATTTAAAATACAATTTGCACAAACATCTCATACAATAAACATTACAAGAAAAATCAAAACATTGATATGTAACATAGCAAAATATATTGTAATACCTTTTTCTTTTAGTGACAAAGAGATTTCACAGTATAACAGCACTCCGTTGACACAAACATGAAATAAGCTGTATAACTGAAGCACTTTGTTTAGCAGCAATTACAGATTCCACCCTTTAAGATAATAAAAAATATATACTTTTATCAGAGCATTTAAACAATAAATATTACATGGTATAATCCAGTCACTTGTGTTTTTATTCTTAAAGCGATAATCTGCTTTTGCTATCAAATGTATTCATTAACTGCAGTGCCTTAGGGTATTTTAGGTCCACTGTAGGCAGAACCTGTGTTTAATATCCAATTTTTATATCTATAGTAACACTTCCACCATTTCAAACGTAAAATGAAAGAATATACAGCAACACCATTTCTTTGCTTCAGAAAAACAGACAAGTTTCTCATTTGTTGTTGTATCCCCATAAACCTGTGTTAAATTAAATACAAATTAGCAATGTGAAAGTAAATGCAAATAAAACATGGCAACCTTCTTGTATATAATATATTATCATTAATTTGGTACTTGGTCATCTTCTCTATGCTATATACTTTAAAATAGATAGAAAACCCTGATACAGCTATCTAGAATGTCTTTGTATGAGGAAAAAAATGACATCATATTAGGATTAGCTATACTGTTTATTTATTGGTATTTACTTACATATTATTATTTAAAAAAAAAAAAAAGTTTGGAGTGATGTAAGATACATGCTGATTTCCAACCCTGTCAAGGTTTGATCTTTAAATATACTGAGCATCAAAAGAAACTTATCACTTATATTTGGATAAAATTCACTAGATGTGATCGAAAAATGACAAACTCTGTTTTAGAGCAGGTGCAGTGACTTTTTATTGTGCTGATTAACAACTGACATCACGAAGATTCTGCAAAATGATCTGTCGATCTTGGGCAGGTGTTGTGACTCTTGGTCTCCCAATTCGTGTCCTGTCATTGACAGGGTGTGTCTGGTTATACCGTCTCGCCAGGTTTGAAATTGCTGGCTGTAAGCACGCAAGACGGCGAGCTACAGTACGCTGCCCTAGTCCAGCCTCCAACATGCCGATTACACGAAGGCGCTGCTCTCTTGACAGACGTGGCATATTGTTTTTTTCCTGTGATTTTCTTTATTGCTTTTATTCGAGCTTGCAATTCAACAGCTGAAATCACTCCATATCCAGTATCCAATCAACCGTCTCACTAATTAGGTGTAATAAGTGTATATGCTTCAGTCACAGTCACTCAAGCGTATCAAGGTCAAGGATGAATGATCGAGTGGTTAAAAAGAAACCAGAAACATTTCATCAATGTCCATCATTTATATACCTTATTTTTTTTTCAAAAATAAATGTGTTATAATAGTGATACGTTTCTTTTGATGCTCGGTATATAATATTAACATTTATTTTAGAAGTGATACTATGTCTTTAACTTTTCTTTTTTTTTTTATAAAGCACATATTAGAAATTCTCTTTAAGGGGCAACTCAAACTGGAATGCAAGGGTTAAATACAGGAGGATGTACATTGTACAATGGGGTAAACTTTACAGAAAACTGAAGCTAATCAAATACTTCGATGTGGTGCCATTATCCAATTCCATAACAGATATGACTAAATCCTCTTTTTGAGCTTTTCTTGTCACGCGGGGGACAACACGGATGAGGTGTTTTTGAAAAGTACAATATTTCATTACAACTGCGTATTACAGACATAATATACAATAAAGTACTGAAAGGTAAAAACAACATGACAAGGAATTGAACGTGACATCGAACTTTCTAAATCAGTAAATACTGCTTGGACATTCTCAAGCCATAGGCCGTTAGATTACAATTATTTAGTCACATCATTTTCATTCTTCATATTATCTTAAATAGTGCAAAAGAAATACCAACCACAGTTTCAAATAACAGAAATACGGTCTAGCAGCAGGTGCTGCTCTTATCCTAGAGTATAGGACGGCTGAATCCATAGCAAAGTAAAGGCCTAGTTTTAAATCATCACACTTCCAGTCACTAGAATAGTTAATGTGATGTGTCCAGTTAAAAAGACCAGAATAAATCTTGTTTTCTTACATGATGTATTTAGATTGAAGATCATTTATACTTTTGTAAAACAATAATAATAATAATACAAAATCTGTGAACTAAAGTGATCATTTTAACTCAGGATGTTGCCAATCAAGGTTAAAAAGTCTTAACTTATTATACACATTAATACAATCACCTTAGCTGTTCTCAATGAACATCAAACAATTACATTTCTCTAAAAATCTGTGTTATTACGCTTTGTATCCCGAGATCACATTAAAATATATATATATATACACACACTGTATATTCTTCCAAGTAATATATATATACACACTGTATATTCTTCCAAGTAAAAATGTCACGTCAACATAGCGTACTGTAAACTCCTTTATATCTCCAGCTTATTTTTTTTTATACTGTTGAATACACTGCCTTGCATAATTACCACACATTAATCGCATAGCTATTAGCTTCATACATAGCTATTAAACTATTAAATGGATATTCTAAAATTAGATCAAATGAATGCAGCACTGTGACAGGGGACTGCCCCGTCTTTATGAACATGGTTGGGACTGGCAGGGAGGGGGTTAAATTCCTCCCTACCAGGAAATCATGTGAGAATGTGGCTTGAGCCCTAATTGAAAAATCAGCAATTATTGATTAATTGGGCTCCAGCCACAGGGCATAAAAGCCAGGGGAAAGGCCCTGGCTAGATGGAGAGTTCCAGAAGGAGAGGAAGCATGTGTCTGTGAGTTTTTGAATCCAGTGAAGGCAATGCCCAGCCTGGAAGCCTTATTCTTGTAAGTTTTGTTTTGTGTATTTTGTGTTTAGAAACTTTTTTGTTTGGCCCACGTGCCGATTTATTTTGTATTTTTGTTTATTAAAAAACTTTATTTTGAACTTCTAAACTGTCTCTGAGTCTCAACCTCTGCCAATCCTGTCACATTTGGTGCTCAGAAGTGGGATAACGCCACCTGGAGACTCAGAGACAGTTTAGAAGTTCAAAATAAAGTTTTTTAAATAAACAAATACAAAATAAATTGGCACAAGGGCCAAACAAAAAGGCTTCTAAAAACAAAATACACAAAACAAAACTTACAAGAATAAGGCTTCCAGGCTGGGTGTTGCCTTCACTGGATTCAAACACTTACAAAACCAGACAGACACTTCCTCTCCCTATAGCCAGGGCCTTTCCCCGGGCTTTTATCCCCTGTGGCTGGAGCCCAATTAATCATTGCTGATTATTCAATTAGGGCTCCAGCCATATTCTCACATGTTTTCCTGGTAGGGAGGAATTTAACCCCCTCCCTGCCAGTCCCAACCACGTTCATAAAGATGGGGCAGTCCCTGTCACAAGCACAAATAAATGAGTGTACAGTATATTACAATAAACATGTTTGTAAATGTACTGCAATGATCGTTTGACATAGGATGCTGATTTTGGGGGGGTTAAAAAAAACACACCTTTCTATCGTCCCCAGTTATAATCAATTTCAATATTAACAAGTTAAAAACACTAAACTAAATTACTTAGAGTTCTGAATGTGTTGTGCCTTCTCATTTTCATTTGATTAAAGTGTGCAGTTGAAGTGTTTTGATCTGTGTAACACAGAACAAGGAGCACAACCATTAATGTTAAAACTTAAGTATTGGGTTTGATTCCTGGTCTTCTCTTTGACTACATAAATGAGAGTCACTGAAAGTGTTCTTTATTATTGATAGTGTTTTGTAAAGGTGAGATTAATTAATTGGAGAAAAACGATTGATGGAAAAGGTATGTTTTTTTCTGACACTTTAGTGAGTTAGGAGGCAAACTGTTTGATTTAGGTCAACATGGTGAAAATGGCTTAGCCAGCAATTTGTTGTCCCTAATTACACTGCAAAACTGTTTTGTGAGTTCTAGATTTATCATGATGTGTGTGTGCCAGGAGTGTGCAGATGACTCTTTTTTTAATCCCTGTAGACCTGTATATTTTTACATAAAAAAAGATATCCTACTATGTTTAACAAAGGCAAATAAACAGTACTATTTGTAAATTTTAAAAGTATTTAGTATGATGGCAAGGTGTTTTAAACCAGTCTGAGATTGGTCCTTGAGGCCTAATTCTACTGGAATTTGAAACTTTTTTGTTTAAGGGAGATGCTTAAGGAAATCCAGTTCTTCCAAAAAACTAATGATAAAAATATAAATGGTCACAATAACAAGTTTGTCCACATCGTTACAAAAATATGTTTAATCAGTATAAATGGTGATTTTTAATTCCTCCATTAGACACTGTTTCGATTTTTGTGAACAACCTACCCGTGCCATCAGGCTTGCCAGTGAGTTACTCAGTAACATTACAAATTGAACTGCCATGTTGCCAAAGGCAGTTTTTAAAAGTGTTCAGCTTTGGGCACTTATACTTGAGGTAGCACAAATGTTGAATACACATAGTCAAGTGCATGTCTAAACTTTCAAATCCTTAGTTACGGTAAGCTGAGAGATGGTCTTCTTGATGCGTAGTCCTGTCAGACGAGCTGCTCCGTTGGCGTACCAACACTCACGCATTATTTTACCCATCACACGGAGTGCCTACGACGCAAAAAAATAGAGATTACGGATGAAAAAAGCATCCATTGCAAGCACAAGTGAACAGATAGACAATTATAAGAAATCACATTACAAACAGAACAGGCAGTAAACAAACAGGCCTATTAAACCTTACTTATCATTTGTCAGAGTGTGATTTCCTGCACCCTATAATGTGATATGCATTGACTATGAGGCACTGGTTAGACAATAATGATCCTACAGACTAAAATTAGCTAAGTAGATTGCCAGGGGCATGCCTCGGTTTTCCTGAGAATAGCTTGACCAAAACAACCCTGGTTAACATACTTTATTAGAGGTGATGGTGAAACAAGTTTACCATCATCGATAAGCTTTACATATTGCTTACATTTTAAGTTTTTCATGCTACTATCACACTTTCAAGACTTTGTAAGAAACTATTTGCAAATAGAATTGATAAATTCAATCATATTTAAGATACGGTATTATGTAAAAAAAACTTGACATATTATTTCAGTTCTCCCTGACTAATATTATACAGTCAGGAACCTTGGGTTTTTATACTTCTATTTCTGAATAAAACAATTGACTTACTTCACAGCTCTGCCACTGGTTGGGAATGTTTGGTCTCAGTTTCTGGTCACAGACAACCTTTCTCATGTCTTCTATAGAAGGGTCAGAAGGCACCATATCATAGTAAGGCAATTGATAATCGTCATGGATTCCTTGAAAAAACACATATGACCGTTTTATGAGTTATGCAAGATAACTGCATCACATTCAACTTTAAAAATTCTTTCTTCCAATGTTTATAAATCAGTCTGAAGTAATAATACATTATATATTCTGCTGTCATTCAAAATACAAAGGGTTATCTCAGATACCTGACCTCATTTGACCTCTGTTTCAGTGGAGATGGGCTGCAACACCTTGGATCATATATTAAAGATATTCTGCAGTTACTTAAAGCATCACTAATCTGCAAATGTTAATGATATAGAAATGTGTAATATTTTCTGCAACAGTCTCATTATTTAGAAAGATTCAATGCTAAAATCTGTTGGAGGTTAAAAATAAAACTTCCCTCATGGGAATAAATGAAGAATCAAATCTCATTTAACCAGCCTTCACAGACTATTGATTATCACATTGAGTTCATTTGATGATGTATTTCTGGATTACCTCTGATGGAGCATCTTCGCACCAATTCCCAGAACACAAGCCCCAGGGAGTAGATGTCGGCACGTTTAAATGATTCAAAGTTGTTCATATTGATTTTATCGTCAAGTATTTCTGGAGCCATGTACCTAAAATAAATAAACTCATTACTCAATACAATCAGTACACTTAGTAAGATAGTAAACAATGACACATCCTTTTGGAAAGCCTTCTGCACTCAGACACTCAAAGCATATGTCATTTTGCAATCCAAAGTTCAGGAAATAAATACAATTTCAAACTTGAATAAAAAGGTTTAGCTTTATTACTACCAACATGTCCTTGCTCTTTTCTATACTTGTATTTTTAAAGTGTTGAGTGTGAATATCTACAGGATCTGCTCTTGTCCAATTCTCAGTTCTTATCACTAGAGAAAGTTGAAGGAATGTCATTTTAACATTGACTCCAAAAGATAAGTTACAGTATATGACATGCTAATTACAGCTATGGCCAACAGTTTTGCATCACCCTATAGAATTAACAACTTTTGCTTCATAAAGTCAAATGAAACTTGATGAATAATGTTATGTTAACATATTGAATTACATAGCGCTTTGTAATTTTCCATATACTTAATGAAAAATGGACAACAATGGAAAAATGTGACATTTCAAAATCTAACATGACATATTGTACTACTATTATGGCTTCCGGTAGATTTTTGTGATATCATTTTGTAGTTTCTTTGATTACATGATGTTAAATAAAATATCTAAATTATGTTTATATAGTTTTCTTTTTTTAATTATGTTTTAATCCTAAAATTCTAGGTGATGTAAAACATTTGGCCATAGCGGTACTATATCTTACAGGATCTCAATATTTGTAATAAGAATGATTAAGTTGATGCCATTTATGGGACCTAGAAGATACAACTTGAAATTATACAAGCTTTCAGACCAAAAAGATCCCTTTATTAGGTTAACATGGATTTCAGAAGCGGTGTAGATGATTACATTAAAAAAAATAGATCTATGTAAAATGGAGCATAATTGAATAAATATAATACAAGCTGTAAAAACTACATTTTGTTTAATATAAATATCTGACAGCACTGGGTGAACACTCTCCAGAGAATATCATAATGCATGGTAAAGTCTGCGGGACTTGTGGGTTGATATGGTTCATAGGAATAATTTTGTAAATCACATGGTATACTAATGAGTAAAGTAAACTTTTGTCTAAAGGGGAAAGAATATCATAAAAATGGTATTCTTTTGTTGCACAGGCTATGAAGATAAACCCACTCCTAAATACAAACATGAACATAGGTAAGAAATACATAAACAACTATTATGCTTTAAGGAACATACTGTTTCAAAATGTATTGATTACACTCACCTCTTTGTTCCAACTCTGTGGTTTGAAGGTCTATCAATCATGTTTGTAACTGAATCATGTTTGACAGCAAGGCCTAAATCAGCAATAGCACAAGTTCCATTCTTTTTCACTAAGATATTTTTTGACTTTAAGTCTCGGTGTGCAATAGCGGGTTTTCCTATTAAGTAAAGAAAGAGGGAATTATTTTTGTAAACATTTAAGTTTTTTTTGTAACTGCATCCTCAGCAGAATGATATGAGTAGTTCAATCTGTTCACATCTAAATCTAAATTGGCAACACTGCTTGAAGGCACAGGAAAAAATGTTTAATTTTCCCACGGCTTATTATTTCCTTGAGACAACAAGGAAAATAGATCGCTTCATCGGTGCCCAGGCACTGAAGTTAGAGCGGTTGTGTGCCATTGAAGCATTTTCATAACACATCGGTAAAGATTCTTTAATTATTTAAGGTGAATTCTTAAGCAAGGATCTGCCTGTAGAAAAAAGTACCGAAGGATTTGCTGTTATTTGTATTTACTGATTTGGTGTGAACCCCGGCCCAAACAGGGATTCGCTGTTATTTTATTTTATTTAGTGCAATAATTAAAAGCAGCAAATGTGGAATCCCATCTGGTCTCCCTGAGTCTTGTTTCATTTCCAACGCAGCGGTTCATATACATATATATATATATATATATATATATATATAGATATATATTTATAAATTTAAAAAAGAATGAAAAGGGAGGGCGGCAAAATTGAGTTTGCCTAGGGCGGTAAAAATCCTTTCGCCGGCCCTGCATACAGTAATAAAAGATAATAAACAATTGACACCAAAGAGCACTACTGGCGCAAAAAAACATTTTCACTAGTATTTTAGAGTTGGACTTTCAGAGGTTTACATTCCTAAGTCATACTTAGTTTAGGTTTTCAAAGTATTAACAAACATTGCCGCTTTGCTTTTAGTTGAAACCCTAACAAGATTACGTTTAAAATGCATGGTCTATGCATAGTAATGCACAATAGTAATCTTTTCATCAGTGTTACACTTGTTACAGACATAGATATGATCATGATAAAGCTTTAGGCTCCACAATTAACTTTGAAGACTAGGCACAGATCATATATATGTTCTCACATTTCTTGGACAGGCCTTAATTAATTATTGCTGGTAAAAAAACAAATAGCAAATATGTTAAACCATGTTGTCCTGCATGTGATTCTCCATTGAAGGAAAGATAATGCAGGCTTTAAAACATGTATACCAAAGAAAGATAGACCCAAAGATTTGACATATTACTTTAAAACAGAAGAAAGTATAAAGTCAACTGTACTAGAAGTTCTGGAACTCACCTTGGGTACCAATTATCTCCATATGAAGATGCGCAAGACCACTAGCAATGGAAAGCGCCAATATTATTACTCCATCCACAGACACAGTGTGGCAGTTTAAATAATCAAACAATGAGCCATGCTCATGGTATTCAGATACAAGCCAAAGCTGGGTCCATGTTCCATTATCTAAAAGATAGAAGTTCACAAATGGTTAGTGGTTTTAAACATCACTTGGCACAAAATTACTTCAGCTCTTATTTCAATTTGCCAGAAATGCAGATTAACACATTGTCACCTATCTATGATTTAACTTACAGTGCAGTATCTATGTGTTATACCAATTCTAGCTTCTTTGTATTGCATGTTTTCTTCATTGTACTGGTAAATTAATTAATTAATATACATGTTTCAGAGTGGTTTAAGTTATAACACCCTGTGTGTTAGTAAAAGTTTTTGTCTAAAATTAAAACATGCGGTAACCAAGTGTTAACAATACAAAAATATACTATACCCTTACCCCAAAATAGTATACAAATAACGTAATCAGTAACTGTATTAAAGATCTCATCAACCAACCATACGGCAACTTTCAACACTTCAAACTATCTTTAGTCATTTTAAAATAAACATAGCTAAGTTAGACAACTTTTCGAAAATATATTTAGCGGCATTACCATGCATTTTCTTTCATTCTTTCATTCAATCGATTTTATGAAACAAAATGTATGTACAAGGCATCAGAGTGCTGCACTGCACAGTGAAAAAAACGTAGACACAAAACAGGATACATAATAAATAAAGTAACCAACTCATAAGGGAACGCTTCTGTAAAAGATCTGTATCGGACTTAAGGTTTGTATCTGAACACAAATACACAACTTCAGGGAGTGCACTCCAGTTTGTACCTTTGTTATCGGCAGCAATGAACCCCAGGATATGTTCATGTCGTAGCATTATAGTTTGGTAAATTTCAGCCTCTCTGAACCAAGACCTTTCATCACGAGAGGAGAAGATTTTGACAGCTACATCCTCTCCACTCCACCTCCCTCGCCAAACCTCCCCAAACCGTCCTTTTCCAATTATTTCATGGAGAACAATCGATCTCGCAATCGTCCGCTGAACAAGCAGAGGTAACCCTAAGAAAATGGAGGTGGGGGTCAATATAAAATACCAGTGTTAGAACCTTTAATATACAATTAGAGATGTATGTAAACTTAAGTTTTGGCTAATGCCTTCATTAGTGTATGAAGGCATATATACGTTAATATAACATGATTCCTACAGGTTATCATTTGTGTACAGTTGGTTTTACTAGCATATTAGTAAAATGAAAATAATCTAGTGATACTTCTGCTTTACATAAAATGAAAATCATCTAGTGATACTTCTGCTCTACATACCAGATCCAGATCCTGATGTGGTCAAATCAAATATCAGATCTTTTATAGACTTCCCAGATGACATTAAGCTGTGATCAGATAAAGGCTCCTCGACGTCATGTCTTTCAGTCTTATTATAAGGGCATTGCTGGCCACGGAGAGTGCAGATTGTCACAATAGCAGCCAAACACAGTAAACAAGCTGGTACAACTATGACTACAGCCAGCTTCAAAGGTCCCCAGCTTGGTGTACTAGACACATTTCCCACTGAAAAGAAGAAAACATTACATGTTCAAAGAACTTCTTCAGCAGCTGGTATCTGTCCAATCATTGAAAGACACATTTATTCGATCCATTAAAAGGATGCCAGTACCATCGACATTTCACTAATATTTACTATGCTAGTATGTGTGTTCTGGATGATCTTCTATTGTTGTTTCTGTTTAGATCATTAATAGGCAGGCATACTAATTATTCCAGCAAAAATGTCTAGGACAAATACAGAATGCAGTTGTCACTTGTTGACAACATAAATGATGAGGAATAATAAAGAGTGACTTATCATGAATGATAGACCAGTAATCGATAATACAGTTCACTAATCAATAAAATGATTAATTGAGTAATTCAGCATCTGGCTGCATAGCCTCTAAATGCTATGTTAATTCCAACCCTTGAAAGTGCAGAGGTTACAAGATTCTTCAACAAACACAAATGCTGAATAAACAAACTGAAACTATAATGCTCACAAATGATTAATAATACTGTCTTAACAAACTATTGCAAATATTGTTTTCTAAAACAGTAAATCTATAATCCACCTACAGTATGTTATTTGTCATGAGAATGTTGTGCCATCTAGTGGTTGCCTTTCTCTCATGTTTATATTATATCTGTGTATCAGTAAAGTATTGTACTTTCCCAAAAAATATGCAACTCTATAATCCATGATAAAAGCATAAAATCAATTAAGAAAAAAAAAAATCATCTCATTCTATTTTTAAAATCTGTTATAAAAAATACTTTACCTTATCACACTATACCTTCGTAATCACTGTACCTTCTGAACAACTGCCAAATTAGCATTTTATACTTAAGTAATTAACCAGTTGTGTTATACTTCATTTAATACCAACAATAAAATTAAACCATGTTTCAAAGTAAAAAACCAAAAGGACTTTTAAAGAAGTATCCATAATTAAAACAACAATTTATAATTACGGTATTGTGGTTGGCTAACGTTTCACGTATCATTTTGAACTTTTATTAACAATTCACTGGACAGAAGCAATGTCTGTTAGGGAACAAACTGGTGCTACTGGTTGTGTACTGGTTGTCTTATGTTTTCATCCATGGGTACCCCTCTGGTACGCAGAGAACCACCCTCAAGGAGGTAAGGCCAGGGCTGTGGGGCCTCCAAGGCTGGGATGTGAGTTTTGCTTGCCTTTCAGAGAGAGATGCAGTTGCAGAGGTGGCGCAGGAGAGAATGGAGTAGTACTTGAACTAGGGTTAAATAGCAAGCTGACTGACAGAGCCCTTATTCCTGCCCCCTAAACCATTCCCTTGGTTACAAAAAAAACCCCACAACTGAACTCTATACACATCAAATGGTGCTAGCCAGAAGAGTAAACCAGTGGGGAAATAGAAACAAATTGTCAAAGTTCCAGTCAAATTGTTTTGTAAAAGTTTCTCAATCTTGAACTATGGTCATTACTTTTTTAATTGACATCAGTGAGTCTTGTGCCATTTAAAACGAGAGTAGTTGGTATTACATGAATATATTTTAGTGTTTTTTTTTTAAAAACAAACAAAACCCTATTGAATTTTACAAAAGGAAATTCTCTATTTTACTATATGTCCATGCGAATTCTGACAAAATTATTCCCAACATTGAATACCCTGAAAACGTAGATCCATATAAAATAAATTATCAATCAAACAATCAATTTTATTTTTATATAGCACCTTTTGCAACAGGTCGCCACAAAACGCTTTACAAAGGCAAAAACAATTACATATTACTGAACAACAGTAATCATTTAAAAAGAACAGAATAAAAATAAAACAGAATATATAAGCTGTATTATAAAAATATGATTTTAATCTAGATATAAATAAATAAATAAATAATAAAATCTAACACCTGAAGTTTTTATTCTGAATAATGGGTACAGACAGTAGGCCAGCATCCAGTGATCGGAGCGGGCGATTGGGGACATAGTGTTCCAAAAGATCTTTAAGGTATGGAGGTGTGAGACCATTTAAAGCCTTATAAGTTAGCAGCGACACCTTAAAATCTATTCTAAAACTAACCGGTAGCCAATGCAAAGATGCCAGCCCCGGGGTGATATGCTCTCGCCTCTTGACCCGAGTTAAAGTTCTAGCTGCGGCATTTTGTACAAGTTGAAGGTGAGAAATAATGTTGTGATTAGTCCCAATGAAAAAAGCATTGCAATAGTCAATCCTGGAGGATATAAAAGCATGCATTAATCTCTCTGCATCCTGCCTGGAAAGAATACCTCTCAGTCTTGCAATATTTCTTAAATGAAAAAAGGAAATTTTTGTGACAATTTTTAAAAATTGTCAAAACTTCTGTTTTGTCTGAATTTAACATTAAAAAGTTATTAAACATCCAGTTCTTAATGTCAGCAAGACAGGTATTCAAAATGTTAGCAGCAGATACATAGTCCTGTTTGAGGGACAAGTAAAGCTGAGTATCATCAGCATAACAGTGTAAACTAACTCCATGTCTATGAATAATGTCACCCAAGGGTAACATATAAAGAGAAAATAAAATTGGGCCAAGAATTGAACCCTGAGGGACCCCACAAGTAACCTCTGATAAAAAGGAGGTCTCCTCTTCAGTTTTTATTAACTCTAATCTGTTTGAGAGATAGGACCTGACAATCTCACCAAATCCCGGTTCAGACATATCTTTTATATCATTTTCCAGCTTCACCATTATGATGTCCATGAGTAATATCGTGTGCAATAATAACCTGGCCTATTTAAACCTGGTGAATATTAGAGCAGAACTCCACAGACCAACCTAATATAAACATGTATTTTGTTCTAGCAAGTTTTTCTTCTTTTACAATTGTTTTAATGAGTGTAAAACAGACTTCTTGTACTGTGATATATTTACTCTATGTAACATCTTGACTTCAATTTATTAAGCACAGAACACCATCTGCTGAGGTCAGAAAATGTTAGAAATGTTGAAACAAACTGCTTCAGGTCTTTCGAAATTTGTTTTGCTGTTGCACTTTTGCCTAAATGTACATTTAAAATGCCTTCAGCCTGCTGGAGAAGACAGGCTGCCTCAAGAGAACAGTTTGTTGATCTGCATGCATTAGGTCAGGAGTACAGTACCACTGGGACCTGGATTACAGACTGAATGTGTAATTCTCACATATGATTGAGATCTACGAATGCTCACTATGAAGAAAGGGAAGCCAGAGACATTTCTGTATGTATTTCCCTTAAACGTACTGAACCCCACCCAAGGAGATGATATTGACATGTACTGCTCATGATGAATTTGAACATACAGTCTGAATGTTGCTTTTAGTTTTACTGTCTGGTAGTATTTAATTGCTTCAACATGTATAAGGCATGGACATTTAGTCTCAGATCGAATTGGGATCCTGCATACACTACACGGCTTCTTCATCACCCTGGAGAGCAGCCAGGAGGAATAGAATATCATCTGAGCTCCAAATCTGGTGAGGAACCTCAACCCCCGGTAGAGATCATTTTCGTAGTGTTTGTGAGACAGGCTAGGTCCTAATACAGTACATCCTTCTAGGGTCGGTATATGTTTCATGTAATTTACCTGAAGTTTATATTTTAAAAAGTTAGGGGTGGTGGGAAGACAAATGACACACACTGGATTAACACAAAAGTATCACTGCATTGAACAAGATCTATGTTTTTATGTGTAATGTCACAGTGTGGTGTAGTATGATCATGTGACATTGTCAGAGGTCAAAGAACACTCTCTTGCAGAGTTCCAGAACCAATCACTGGTGGATGTCTGAGTGGAATGGCGCATACATTTAAGACAAAACTGCCAGCTAGCTAAAAGAGGAGAGACTTAATAGTTTAAAAAGGTAACTGCCTCAATCCCACCAGCACATGGAAAGAGGTTAAACAGATTAGCTGCAAGGACTGCTTAGCTGCATGCTCAAGGTTAGCTAACAGATTAATCAGAATAGCACAAAGGATTCACCAACATCATTTTCATTCCTCTAATCTCTGGATTTTACAGTAATTACAGAATTGCTATCAACTATACAACCTTGAAATATATTAAACAGAAATAACACAAACACATGGTTTTCTTTTTTCTTTAATTGCACTGAAAAATCAACACCAACAAAAAATTACTAGAGCTTCCATAAAGCTTCCTGATTTTATGGATTTGAAGGCAAACTAAGGAAAATAAAATGCTTCAATCTAGTGCTGTCAAAGCCAACTGTTTTAAGCCTTTTCACCGCATTACGAGATGTTTTTTTTTAATTCTCATAAAAAACACACTTATTCACTACTGTTTAACTACATCCTGATAATTTTTAGGTTACAACAAATTAGCCTGAAGCACAAGTACACTGTGACCTAGTGAAGAGATCCTCAAGGGCACAGAATGAGTTGAACAACAGATTAATGAATATTGAGTAAAAGAAATATATGTCAGAACTGTATGTATTTTCTTTTGCACATTTAGCATTACAATATACCTGTTATCTACTACGTTTTCTAGCGTTATCATTGACCAATTTTCAGAAATCCTTTGGTAATCTGTATCTATATGATGTAAAACGTGTTCTGAGAATTGCTTTTTCTCCTAGCAAACATCATAAAATGTTGTAATATGTGAATGAATAACCATTGGTAAAAGGAATCTAAGTCCTGTAATGTTTGTAGCCTGTTTTGTTGAATTCTCTTGGTATTCATAAAATGTATTTTTGACTTTAATAAATATTACGTGCAATCGTGAAATATCTTGAAATATCAATTTTTAGACAGTGAAATAAACCACTTGTTACCGTGAAAAAAACACATTACAAGCATAAAAACAGCAGTCTGTTTTTTTTTTTTTTAAATTAATGAATGTCATAGCTGTTTCAAATTAATTAGTGCTTTATGCATGAGTAAATGCAGTCAATTATGTAACTAGGGAAACAATACATTTTGTTCTAGGGAGAGATCACTGCTGAAACTTTAACTTGATCCCTGATGCACCCAAAACTCTATGGTGAGAACAGATAACAATTACCTTGCAATTAAAATAATAATAATCATTCTGCAGGACTAAGTATTTGTGAGGTTCAACTATTTTCACACTACGAGGTATCCAAATACCAATCAGCAAATCGTGGTTCAGTAAAACTGGATAAGTTTAGAAGATTTAATTTAAAAAATGAAAGTCTTTGCCGTGGCCACCTGAGACTTCATGGTCTCTTTTTATATTGGTATCAGGTCATTGCTGCCATCCTCCATTCTTAACTTTCCTCTTGACCAATTAAAACTCTCTGACCTACTAAATGTCTTCTGACGGATATGGCATGTTAGACCATGGTATTGTGGTGCTGTTCCTTTGTGTCATCCTTCTGTTGCTGATTTCTAAATCTTTTCCATTAATTCAGCTGTAAAGACAAAACAGCCATCTTGAGATGGTATAAAAAGTGGCTGTTTGAAACGCATTACAAGGTATACAGTACCTGCTAGCTTTTTAAAATGCATTCACCTCTCTTTTTGACTTATCTGTTGTATATGTGTAATACTGTATACCAGAAAGTTGGATTTCAAACAGTGTTTTGCTTGTGCTGTAGTGGGTGTCCTTTGAATACAATTTTTTTTTTAAAAGTTACTCTGGACAACAGTTAGGGAATCTGAGACTAATCAATAAAGCAATGAAGAGAAAGAAAATGAATTTTTAAAGGTTACCAAGAATATCTTCTACCAGTTTCATGCTGTGTAAAAGATGCAACCCATTTGTATGTGCACAGCGTCAGAACTGTATGCTTTAACTACATAATGGAATGTGCACTAGCACTATCAGATACAGATAACCTCTGTAAATTCTTAGCTCTTCCTGTAATCCAAGGCTGTTCATAAGACCAAGCAAACAACCAGCCAAACACATTATCAAAGTCAGGCATACTAAGATCTTAGGGTCAAGAGAACTATGAAAATTGGAGGTTTCTTAGAACATTATGAGCATTTTGAAAATCTAGATTAAAAGCAGAAAATTATTTGGGTTGCTTTGACATTTCCTTTAAAACACAGCTATTTGGCACTATGTGCTCAGTACAAAAAATTAATAAAAATAGGTGGGTAATAGGATATTGTCTGAATGAGTGTGGGTGGCATACAACTAGAAATTGCCTCAGACCAGAATTCTACTCTCTCTGTTACACATAAGTGTTTTCCAGTCAATGTATATCACTGGCTAAAGTCAGTGTTCTGTGAGACTTCTGTGAAGCTCATTTGGTCAATAGACATGAATATTCATACTGAGGTAAGACTTCATTACAGTATACCTTGCATTCCATACCTGGATGGGTGCAAACAGCAGATCTCTGACATACTGATAACAAGTGATAACGTTAAGAAGTGATAACAATAGGAAGACCTATGCTCACCCAATGTCTAAACTGGTCTGATATTCTGCAGGACTAATGACAATTATTAAGCTGAAGTATTGAAAATGAGTGTAATTCAGGAGTTGAAGTGAATTCTGCTCACACACCTAATCATGGGGACCACAATATTTTGTCAAGGGAGTGTGCTACTGTAGTACAGGAGTTCTCAACTCCAGTCCTCAGAGACCCCTAACAGGATTTTGTTTCAACCATTGCTTTTATTTCCAGTGTGCATTGTACTCTGGTGCACAGATAGCAATAGCCTGTGAGTACAATTTATGTGCACTGAAAAGCAATACCACATATTAGGAGAGATGCACTATCACTATCTGTTTACCAAGTGAGTAGTAAGCCATATATAACAACAGGAAATGCTATGCTGAATATAATGGATTCTAGAACGTAATTCCCTCGTCAGCGCTGGGAAGTGACTCACAAGTACCTTTTTTTTTACTTTAACATTTATTAACTAAAGTATAAAAACATATATGACTGCCGCTCTGATGACTAAATAATCACAAAGATTAAAATGCAATTTAAATTAATTACAGAGTACCACTATGAATGTGCGTTTGTTTATTTTAAGTACTGCTAGAAATGTGTTACAGAAACATTTCATATAATTGGTACGATAATGACAAAAAACAGTAAACTGTTTAACAATGAAAGAAAGAAGGCTATAGAGTGTCAAGAAAATGTTATATTTTCAGAGATTTAGACTCACTAAACAGCACTAAAACAGCCACGTTATACTTTGTACCATTGACTTGCACTGTTTATACTTAAAAGAACTACGCCTGGGTGTTGTAAAACACCTCCATGCAAAAACAGAGAGGCTTGACTGTGTTAAGTGCTGTACCTACCATAAATATAAATGTTACAAGGGTGCTCCAGCTGTCCTCTGGGTGAACTGTATGAATGTATTTTTACATGGTTACTGACAGTACAACACCAATACTGTGGGTGTCCTAAACCAACATTATTACGTCACTGAAAGCAGACATGAATGGTGTCAGCAGCACCAGTGACAGAGGCTGCATATGCTGCAGTCTGCTGGAATGAGGGACCTACTAAAGGAAGGGATTAGAAATAGAAAATAGAAGAAAATACTGTTTGAAACAAAAGGGTAAGGCTACCCTTTCAATATGACAATACAATGATATAAAATGATGTGACTAATGAACAAAAGTGCAGTACTGAGATTATTTTTACAGTATTGAGAATTGAAGAAAAATAATTACCTTTGGGTAGGTGCAGTGTTATATTGTTACAGAAATCAGTAAAACAGCATTCTCTTCTTAAAATATTACTGGAACTGGAGCAGAAGATTTGCCCTTTCATTTGATGAGGAGATACACAAGACTTCAAAACTTCTTCCTTTCCATTACTCAGCATCACTGAGTTCCAACAGGCCCCCTCAGTTTCACAAATATGATTGGTACACACCAGACATATACACTTCAGACCTGGAAAACAATGCGAGAAATTAGAAATATTATCCGACAGTTTGTTTCCTCAAAATGTAAAACATGCCTTTCCACGAATGATTGCTCTTGAAGGAAAAAAAGGGCATTTTTAAATACATGTCCCTGAAGCAGAATTAATTCAATAAACAACATTAGAAAAAAAAAAACACACATCAAGCTAAACATCTTGCAAGTACCTTATTTGATATTTTGAGACTTTATTTTTTAGACTTTATTATCATTATAATATATTGAAGCCCTTTCATCCTCTAAACACACTGTAGATAAAATATGAATATTTTTTTTCTAGTTTGACTTACCAAGGAAACCTTTATAAATGTAACAAAACTAGACAGAGAAGTTCCACTGATAGATCCATAATTACATCAGGTGCCTTTGCAGATGTGTAAACTCTCACTGGGTTAACTCTCTTCACTATATCAATGCTGATTAGCCCTGTAGTCTTCTAATGCAAAGGTGTTTACACTTACATAACACAGCCCTGTTACTTTAAGAGTAAAGCTGTACAATGCAGTTTAGGTTAACACCCAGATTAACCTCCAATGCCTCTACACTTCTTCCCTGGTTTGGTAAAGCCAATAGGTCAGTTTCTGCGACTCCTCTGACAGTTTATACTCAGACAAAACCCATGAGAGGTAAGATGTTTCAGATTACACACTCTGCAGACTTTAATATGCAGAGCACAGGTGCAGGCTGGGTGATAGAGGCTAGGAATAGTGCTACTGTTGTAGACAATGCAGAAACTGTGCTGAACCATTCAAGTCAGACGAAAGAATGAAAAGTCATATACAGTGTAAGACATTTGAGTTCAAGCATTAATCCCAGCATCACTGGTGCGCTTGAAGTTTGTGGATCCCGACCTAAAGTGGCAGAGGTCCTTGTGGGAAGCTACTGGTACTCAAATTACATGCATGCAGGCCAACAATTTGTTTACGAGCCATTATCAAAAAAGTCTGACAAATGATTGATTTCCTTTCTGTTCCAAGACCCCAATGTCTCTATTTTGAGATATGCAGAAAACCTGTATTAAGGGATTTGATAGTTTTTTCTTGAGCATGATTTATGCAGACCTTGGTTAGTTAAAGAAACACTGACTGCCCAATGGTATTGGACCACAATTCCAGAACCCATTGTTATAGGCCATTTGTTGGAGCAGCTTTGACAGATGACAATGCTCACCCCTACCGAACCAGGAGGCAGACAGCACTCCAGACACATAAACGTTCCAAAGGGGTGTGGAGCGATCCTGCATGGAGTGTTAACATACAGTATTAGGGACACTGTGAATGGACTGCAGCACAGAAAGCAAGCAACCAAACATTTGTTTCGGTGAAGTGTGTTACTCATCTGTGAAAGTTTGTTTAGCCTACTTTTAAAATACATAGTGGGACAAAAGTATAACATAAACACGCCTAACTTGTTTATGTTTTATATAATTTATATTTCATATGAAAAGTTTAGAAATATAGAAAAATTGCATAATAATCAGTTTATGTAATTAAAATATGAAGTCATATTTATTTTTGGAAATATTTGATTTATATATTTTGATATTTACTGTTGCAAAATAATAATATAGTAAATCGTAGAGTACAAAACATTTTATGAGTAACTAAGGCTAAATTATCATTGCTCTATGACTTATTATTTACATCTCAGAAGACACTCTTATCCAGGTCAACTTACAATTGTTACAAGATACCACATTATTTTAACATTCAATTACCTATTTATACAGTTGGGTTTTTACTGGAGCAATTTAGGTAAAGTATCTTGCTCAAGAATACAGCAGCAGTGTCCCCCACCTGGGATTGAACACACAACCCTCTGGTCAAGAGTCCAAAGCCCTAACCACTACTCCACACTGCTGCCCTTAAAGTACCTTCAAAATAAACAATCAATAATAGCACGTTGATATGACAACATTATAGTTTGTACACAAGCATTTCAAAATGAAAGATGCTGAAATACAGCAGTGTGGAGTAGTGGTTAGTGCCCCCCCCCCATTCAACATGGGATTCTGTTTCAAATGTATGTCCAGCCTCAAATACCACTGGGCAAAAGCTACGTGCAATTATGTTTTAATATTAATGAACCTAAATAGTATTGTTGATCCAATCCATCTTATTTGTCTGGTCTCACAGAAGTGTTATATACGACATTACAATGTGTTAAGAACATCCTTGGGAATGCAATGCAATATGATAAAAGAACTTGAAATGACACATTTCAGAAGTGAATAACCAATTTTACTTTAAATGTCTTGAAATAAATAAATGCCCTAAAGGTCTACTTTGCGGGTGCCAGTAAAAACCACTGTGCTAACAGACTGTATTGCCATTCTAGACATTTTTGAAGTCATTGTGAATTCTAAAGTGATAGCAAGGTAAATCACAGGTACTGTAAAGCATGGATAAAACAACCATGATGAAGTTGGGAAAGCATTTTAAATTAAACAGATGTTCAGGCAATGTCATATAAATCAGCACCTTGCAGTGTTTGATTTGATCGAACGTGTAGGATATAAGGCAAAGGATCAGCTATAGGATGACTGTCTTTTTGGAGTTATAGAGTGTGACTAGGAATGGAAAATATCACATAAGAAAACTACGCATGGTTGGAAGCTGTTGTTGATGAACAGAGGAAGGTGACTGCTGCTGAGGCTTTTAACATAAAAAAATATATGTTTTTAGTTTGATCTCCACTGTTAGAATAATGAGAAATAATAAGTTAAATAAACATCCTTTCAAAACACATGTAGATAGTTACAATACTTTTCTGGAAAAAACCTCTGACCAGACTTTTAATTTTTTTTTTTTTCTGGTTAACCCCATGTAATGCTGTACAGGTTTGCATTGTAGTCTACTGCGTTTTAAGCGAAACATTAATACAGTTTATTAATGCAGTAAAGCTTGCATTTACAACAACCTTGTAATGGCCACTTGCTCTTAAAATCCTGTAAAACCCAGAACATTACCTTCTTTCCATCTTTGGTAAAACTTGTACTGTAGTTAGATACTGTAGCAATTATTGTACATTGATGTAACTCGAACGTTAGGCTGACTACTAAACAAGCGTACACTGGTAAACACAAGTCTGTTTGCTATTTTATACAAAAAGTACACCGTCCGACGAATGCGCGATTTATGTAAGTCTAAACGTAATTTGAAGTTTTAAATTTATCTTAAAACCTATCTACATGCCTGGCAGTTGTATGTACATCAAAACTGGAAACGCCAACTGCTTTTTATTATTATTAATTATTTCTTAGCAGACGCCCTTATCCAGGGCGACTTACAATTGTTACAAGATATCACATTATTTTTACATACAATTACCCATTTATACAGTTGGGTTTTTACTGAAGCAATCTAGGTAAATTACCTTGCTCAAGGGTACAACAGCAGTGTCCCCCACTGGGGATTGAACCCACAACCCTCC
Organism: Acipenser ruthenus; assembly: GCF_902713425.1. Lineage (NCBI taxonomy): Eukaryota > Metazoa > Chordata > Actinopteri > Acipenseriformes > Acipenseridae > Acipenser > Acipenser ruthenus. The sequence continues at coordinate 43,241,171 of NC_081198.1, read as the reverse complement.
GGTCAAGAATCCAGAGCCCTAACCACTACTCCACACTGCTGCCCTAATCATAAGAGGATTAGCAGACAGGACGTCACAGGTGGAAATTCTAACGAACTCTTCCACATTCTTTTTTTACAAGCAATACAAGATGCACATATGCAATTTGTCATTTTCGATTGTAACTTTTCAATCTGCCACTTTGACAGTGTTAAGTGGCCATGTTTACCATCTGATACCGTATAGGCTGCTACAGTATCTGAAGCTGCACCAGACAGAAAAAAAACACCAGCAAACTTTCCATTTGAAATTGTAATAAAAATAGTACCTGTGCTTAACTGCGTGACGTAGAGAAATATTAGCGCCGTACCAGCAATGCCGTTGAGGTGCCATGACAAGATACTCATCTGCTTGATTCAGCGAAATAGCGGAGAACAGTTGCACTCAAATTGATTTGCTTGAAACTGCAGGTCTGACAACCATCACACGCTGTATTGCTCCAGTCCTAATAACTGGTCACAAAACACAACACGCAGTAAACAGAGCTACTCCGCCCCCTTGACTGGAACTGGAGGATTAATCTGCTTTCCCTGTGATAAATATACAGTTAGTGACCGCCTGGGGGAACAGGCAGTGAGCTGAGTGGATACTGTCCCAATGGAGCAGTGTTTATATCAATATATTGTAAATACATACATACATACATACATAAATAAATAAATAAATACCGCAATTCTTTGTCTTTTTTCCAGTACCAGAGTTTACACTATGAATGAAAAGTTGCATAAAACTAGGGTTGTGTTTGTGCACGTTCTATTGCTGTACTTGTATGAATGCACCTACGGTAGTTACACTACATACTGTGTACTAGGCCTTTAGAAGTTCTTTGCTTATTATTCTACCTGAGAGGTGAAAGTTCAAGAAAAATCGTATTCATCTCAAGACCATTTTAAGGTTGAACGCAGGCAGTTACAGATAGTACAACTGACAAGGAACAGGATGTGGGGTACTTAAAACTTTCAATATTATTATTTATTTCTTAGCAGACACCCTTATCCAGGGTGACTTACAATTGTTACAAGATATCACATTATTTTTATAAACAATTACATTATTTTTTACACATTATTTTTACATACAATTACCCATTTATACAGTTGGGTTTTTACTGGAGCAATCTAGGTAAAGTACCTTGCTCAAGGGTACAGCAGCAGTGTCCCCCACCTAAACACTATTCCATACTGCTGCCCACATATTCCCCTTTTAAGAACATTACAAAAAAAAAATCCCCCTCAGAACTTGGCTGACATGCCCGTGGAGTTTGGATTTCAGAAGTTTGCATAAGGCCAACTGGGACAGCCAACCTTAGTCTGTTCCAGAGGACTGCTGCTCACTTAGCATTTCCTTCAGAGGCAAAGAGTGACTTCCAAACCAATCACGAAGACTCCTTCATCTCAGACAACAGCTCGCAGACTCATTCATCAAACTGAACGCAAGTCACCCCCAGAAACCAATCTCTGACCATATCAGAAATGTCTCAGAAATGGTCTCAGAAATGTGTCCTAAGCAACCAAAAAACACAACAGCCCTCCTCTCTTATACTCAACTGTTAGCATCACTAGGTAAGGTGACTAGATTTCTAAGTCCTTAAACTGGGACAGTATGGAAATATTGTGAATAACTTCCGACATCAAAGTTACAGAGAAGATCTCAGGTTTTAATTTTCACTTTGTTTGATCTAATATTATATTGAAAGTGAATGCAGAGACTGGTGATATTTAGTGTGGAATCTTTTACTTTCAAAAAACTTTTTTTGTGAATAAATGATCTTATTGTCTTTGTAATGTTATTTCTACACAACAGGTAGTCTTTACATTACACAGTAGCAATTCAATAATATCGAATTCTAAGATTCTATTTTACCGCTGATTACTGCTGCAAATCTAGTAGCTTTTCTGCCTAAGAAACTGCATCTTCAATCTTTGATTTCCACTTTCCATCTCTATCTCTATCTCTATGCTATCCTCCAGTGTCCAATCTGCAAACCAGGCACTACCTGCATGAAAACATTACATATCTCAAAATTTCTATTTATTAACTGGTTACTTCATAGAATCTATTTTTTTCAAAATATTTAATTTCTTACCATTTAATATGACATGGCATTTGTTCTGTGTATGTTTTCTATTGCAGTTTCTGATTGGATAATTATTTTTCTTCTATTAAACTAAAAACTGTGAAAGTAAAATACTTATAAAATACCTTATAGAGCTATCACACCTATGCAACAGAAAGCAGTAATCTTAAATATGAGTACTCCACTGTATCTATTTTCTTCTTAAACTTTGCAGTACAAAATATACATTTAACACAGAAATAAAAATAAGGGGTCACAAAATTAAAAATGCCTGTAAAGCATATATATATATATATATATATATATATATATATATATATATATATATATATATATATATTTAAAAAAAAAAACAATTAAATTGATCCCAGGAGACCTGAAACTATTGTACTTCATTATTGCTAAAAACAACATAACATGTATACTTAAATAAAAAAAGAAATTAAACTTGTAAAATAAAAACTTGTATATTTCACAAATGTGAAAATAACTATTTCATAAATTATTTTGTATTATTCACAAACATACGTTTCTTAGAGGGTACCTGTGGTGAACTGAAAGTGAATGTAGACTTATTTCAACAGAAAATATGTTTCCAAATACTTTTGTCACATTGTACAGCCCCTCCTATTGTTGTGATGGGCTATTTCAATGCACAAAGTGTTCAAACCACAACAGGCTTCAGTGCACTGCGTTGTAAACATGTCAAGGTAATGTGACGACAGCGCTGATTTCCGCAATTGTTGCCTATGTATAGCTACACACGAAGCAAAGTCGTTTGTATGCAGATATACAAATATCATGCATGAAGAGAATAATTCTAACACAATACAATAGTACCTGTATGAGCTGTTATTGTTAGACTACAGTAGTCCAAATTTTTCAGAGAGTGAAGATTCAGAATCAGAGGAGGATAGCCACCAGTTCGTTTTAGCAGCATTCAGTGGATAAACCCGCCCACAATTCTCTGCAAATATGAACGTTGACTGTTAATTCTCCAGATTTGGTGGTTTTTAAATGCTACTGGTCGTTCAACCTACTTTAGTCACATCAAGTGTTGTACTGTAATAAGTTAGACAGGTTAGAAACACAGCAGCCTGTATGAAAATACAATATTCTGTCATTTCTGTTACCAGCGCGACGATGCTGAGGGAAAAAAAAGGGACTAAGTGAGCGCCCCAAGAAAGGTTCTGGGGACACTGGGACCAGTGTTCCAAAAGTGGGACTGTCCCATCCAAAACGGGACTGAACCCCAGCCATATATATGGTGGTGAAATAAGACAAATGGCCAAGGATACCACCCCCCTACAAGGGCCCGGTTTATTTTCCTCACAGGCCATCATATCCACGCTTAAGGTGAGTTGACCTGACATGCTTTTCTGTTCATTGTCTTTTGATCTGATTCTGTTCAAGCCAATATGGCTGAGTTTGTGCACATGTGTATGAGTTTTGCTTTACACAGCGTGAGTTTTCAGCATAAATAAGCGTTATTTGTACAGAAATCATACTGAGCTCCTAGAGACCTAGACTGTGAGAAGCTGCATGGTTATGATGGAAACCGGGTCACTTTTAATTAGTAGGTAAATAAGAACTAATTTAAGCATGTTACACTGACCATAGAACACATTATTCTGGTCTTAACCAATCAGTTATGATCAGTAAAAATGTTGGTGTCGCATGAACTGATTATTATTTTAATCTTTTATTGATTATAGCTCCCTATTAATCTAATAACACTAAATGTGCTGTTAACATGAAAGCAATGAGCAATCTGTTAGTTTAATCTGCACAATGCACATCAGGCACCTTTAGAGTTTTAATATGTGTGACAGGACAGAGGCCCTGCACATTAAAATGTGTGTTTTTGTGGCTGGCAGCCATCTTGTCTCAGGGGTAGGGGAACAAGATGGCCACCCATTACACAGCCATATGGTAATTAAGTTAAATTGGTTTGGTGTGGTGTCTTTCTGGGGAGGTTGATTGCCTGAGAATGCTAGGCATGCAGTTCCTGGTTGGCTGATCAATCGGTCAATTGATCAACCTGGAGAAGACACCACACCATTTAAAAAGGGGACAAAGAAATGTTTGTTTGGAGAGAGTTAGTTCAGCGAAGGCATTGCCAAGCCGGAACAGTAGTAAGGGAGCTGGTGTAGACAGAAGACTGGGAGCAGCAGGCTGTGCTCCCTGTTTATGACGTGGCTTGGGTTCTGTTTTTGAAGTGTTTTTTTTTAAATGATTTGTTTGTTCCAGTTGTTAAATAAAAGTGCACCAAAGCACTAAACTGCAGCTTGCATTGTTTAGGTTTGCTGTTTCTGCCACTGACAGGCCTTGACCTCAATGCTACTACACCACATGTGCTTGGTTATGATTCATTCCTCCTTTGTCAAGACTTTCCACATACATTAAATGAAATCTAATGTTCCCAAGGTGAACCGTAACTCCTTTTTGTAGTAATATTGGCTGGTATCTCCACAGCCCTCAACAGATACATTTTATTTTACATTGTACTCTCATACTCCATGGCCAGAACATAAACATAGCTTTGTCCTAGCGTTTTTATCTGCAGCCACGAGAAAAGAGGCACAGTATACTAAAATGATGCTTTCAGTCCATCCCTCAGTCCATCCTTCTCAAGTAGTACAACCATTGATAAAACTGGATACAATTTATGACAGCTACAGTTAGGTCCCTGTCATATTTACAACTGCAGTATTGTATTGTACTCATAACTGTGAGTTGGAATTGTAATTGAGGATACTGTCTTATTAAATGTAATAAAGGGTCTGGGTAGTTTGAACTGAATGAGCACAAACTGTCTGTATATAACAGGTTGGTAGCATTCAACCTCACAGTTCAATTACTACCTGGACAGAAAAAAGGACAAAATTAAACTTTGTTGCTTTTGGATATGCATTATTATAAATTTCACCAAAAAAAAACTGCTAGCCACTAGGCCATATATATTAATCTTTTTCTGTAGTTCACCATTTTCTTTCCTTAAAGGGTTTTCAGCAATATAAAAGAGGAAATCAACATGTCCGGTCCCATTGCAAATCTATTAATGCTACCCTTAAACTCCAGGCTTTAGATTTATACCCTGAGCATTATATTCCTGGTTTTAATTTTAAAAAAAAATACATTTGTTTTATTCATGCTGGTACAAATAACATCTGTAATGAGTTTCAGAAAGAAACAAAAAAAAAACACCTTCATTTGCAGAATTTATTGTGAAAAGCGATCAGCATATCTGTAAATATGATCTGCTAGTTGTTGCAAGTTGCTGATGTAACTATAGTGACTACTGCCTAAACAGGTGGAGCTCAATGCATATTTACTGTGTTAGACATTGTTGTGATTTATAATCACTTTTGGCTGTACAATCTGTAAACGTGGAGGAACATGGATTTATTTAGGCAGGTGATGTCTCCTACCCTTGCCTTGCATTTGTTGTCAACTGTACTAAAAATATAGAATGCCATAGCAAAGATGGAGAACAGACATGTCAAATGCTGGATCTATTTATCTGGCCTGATTCAGTCTACAATGTAGTTCAGAAGCATTGGTTGGCACATAAACTCCATCCTGTCATGTACATTGTGTGTGGATCGTTAAAGACATACAGACACACGAAAACAGTTTTTTGAATGTATAGGTTTCTTCACAATGAGTGATCCAGTTGCATTGCTTCCTATGGTGACGGGCATGCTACAGTCTTGTTTCACAATGTTTTGTGGACAAGTACATTTTCACCATATGTCTTCATAAAACCAAAATGACTTTTTCCATATTAGCAACACCCTATTCTGGTAATTTGGGTCAAAATCACCAATCTTTACTCCATGTTGTGACTCTACCAGGCCTGTCTTCCACAAACTTCCCCTCAGGGTCTCCAGCAGATCAGCATTTCAAAGTCCAGGTTACTACAGCAACTACAGTTTTTAATACTAAAAACTAATGTCTCAACAGTAAACACATTTCTGTCAAAAGTAATTTCCCCCCTGGTAAAGGACACTATTTATACCATTAAAAAAAAAAAAAATCATTAATGACTGAATGCAACATGTGGAACACAAATTAAGGAGCGTGAGCTGTGCAGGTTTCTGCGACAAAAAAAACAAACCTTCTGTTATATTGGTCAACCTATTGAGACTAACTTCAAGCTTTCATGCATTTACTGTAGCTTTCAAAACATGTTCCTTTTAAGAAAATGTATGAGTAAAATCAAATGAGCTCAGAAATAGACTTTAATGAAGTCGTTTTTATCTAGTTAGTACTGCCATAGTCCTCCAAAGCCATCATTTTCAACAGTGTTATCAATGCCAGCGGCCCCATATGCAAATTAAAGTAATTACTGCAACCCACATAGTTCTCAGTGAATGTGTTTTCTATAGTAACATTAAATTATACAGTTGTTTTTTTTAAAAACAAATAATGCTAGAATATTACAAAAGCATGCCCGTTTGTGATTTTTTTTTTTTTTTAAACATTTGAATGTAAAGCTTAGAAAGGATGTACCAAAACCAGAATTATAACATGAAAGCATTCACACATAACCAGTCTGTTATCATTCGCTGTTCTGTAAAAATATATATATTTTATATATGCACACATACATCATACTGTACTGCTGATGCATTACTTGGTAAAAGTGATTCTGGAAGTTGGGACAGCCTAGTCGAAATCACCCGATCTGATTGAGATCAGTCGATTAAATGGGACATTAGCAAGCAAAAATCAACCCATAGGAATGGGCCAGTAGGTACCTACTAGCCTACTAACAGGTAGAGTAGTTCCGGATCAAATGCTTTAAATGGACGTCAGATGTAGTAGTCGCTAGAAGGCGCTAAAAAGCAGTGTTAAAATAATAGTAAAAATTACTTTAATAGTAACAGGTTTAGGGGTGGCGATTAGGTTAGTTGTAGACATTAGGTTTAGCAGTAGAGGGTAGATTTAGGGGTTAGTAGGCTAGTATGTACCTACTGGCCCATTCCTATGGGATGACTTTTGCTTGATAACGTGCCATTCAATCGACTGATCTCAATCAGATCGGCTGTCTAAATATAGAGGGGGCGTCATGTCAATTTATTTGTGTTTTTTTTTTTGTGAAATCCTTTTCATTGTTTAGTGTGCTTTAAATCAGTTTTGCGTATATCATTTGTAACTTAATAGCTTGTTAATAAAATTAAACAATTTCACGTTTAACATTAACACAGTGTTATATTAGATCTGGAGACACCCATCACAAACAACCCTTTCATATAGTCGGTTGCAAACATTCTATTTAATTTATACAAATGACTACTAAATATCAAATGTTGGGTTAAACAAAACAAATTTTAAATTCTGGCTGAGTTTACAATGCACATGAAGATTAAGACAAAGCACATCCACAGGCTTGACAACCTTGAACCTTATTTTAATATATCTGTATAAATTATGAATTGAGTGTTTTTATTTACTCTAAGCATCTGAACGCAATAAAGCTTATAAAACATTAAAAAAAAAATCATAACATGAGTTACATAATGCATGGACTGTAATGTGATATGCAAAATAGATTACATTAAAGACTGCATTAATCATTTGTTGTATTATGAAGCAAGAAACAGACACAAAGAAAGTAGCTTAAACTGCTGCACTATTTTACAACTAATCAGTGCATTAGCAATAAATACATTTTATAAAGAATATCAAGAAAACCTACTTTCCAACAATAATGTAAACACCAGTGCAAGAAATGATGCTAAAATAACTAATTATTGTTTTTCTTTTCAGTTTCTCAGTTATTGATATTTCTAAGATACGGTGTTAGTGGAATAAACAACCAAACCATTTTTGGCAAGTTATTTTCTTTTACAATGCACCAGGAACAGCGCAAGTAAGGAATGCAACGACTGCTAGTGCAATAAAGTAGAGAAGCACAGACCATATTGCTCATTGAAATAGCAGTTCAGTTATTAGTTTTACCCATGTAGTGTCTAAGACAACCAACGCCATTATTCCATGGCCAGGTGACAGTTTCTTCCTTAAAGAATGTGACTATTACAAGTTCCTATGGATGCAAACTGACAGTAGCCAGCAAATTATCACCACATCTTTACAGCCTTTTTAAATGCCCACGAAGCCATCTTTGGATGCCAAACATTTCTCCAATCAGGTTGTTAAAATAAATAATCTGTGCCGCTATAGAGCACTGTGCCGGGACCGATCCCACGTCTTATTTCCAGGCGAAACACTTGTGCGCTTCATGAAGCCCTTATAGTGCCACTTGGTGCTAGAGAGTTCAGCAATCAGCTTTGATTTTATCCAAGGAGTTGTCGATTTTTGTCAGTGTCTTTTTGATGCGCAGTGCAGTTAACCTTGCAGAGGGATTCTGGTACCAACATTCCTTCATAAGCTTGGCAACAGATGTTAAAGTCTGAAAAAAAAAAAAAAAAAAAGAACAAAAAATTATGTTTTAACATAATGAGGGTACATTTTATCTACAGGTAATTCAGAAATTGATGAGCCAAGGTAGGTGTGCAATAAAAGGCATGTTTACCGAAAGCAAATAATAATTGAGCCCAGTACGAATCCAAGCATACTGGTCGTCAGATTGTTTAAAAGATTTCTATTTTCACACCTCTTTTGTGCAAGAAAATAATGTTTACTGCTTTTAACTTCTGCAGAAGCTTACATTGATGTCAGACCTTTACTGTGAGTTAGACTCTCACCAATTCACTAAGTGCACACACTTAACTTTGATCCATCTTTCTTTTTTTAATGGGATGCAATTTGTATAACTAGATAAAAACAGCAAACACTGGCGTCACATAATGAACATAGCTTTAAAAGGAAACATCATTTCCTCCACTCATTCTTTCAATTTAAACACAATTACTCACCGGATCTGAAAACCACCTATTAGGAATGTTTGGCCTTTGCTGGTCAGTGCAAACAACCTTTTTCATATCTTCAAAACTGGGGTCGTTGGGGACAACATCATGAAAGGGTGGCTTGTAGTCTTCTACAATACCTATGCAAGATGAAGAAAAAGTACTGTGCAATCAGATAAATTGCTGTGTAAATCAGATTTTATATGAGTGAAATGCTTAGGACGCACTTTTAAAACATTCGTAATCAATGTAACTTATCAAAACAAGGTCTCAGTAAAACCAGAATTCATTCTCCACACACCACAATACTGAAATCAAATACAGGTTATACTGTATATTATAAAACTCCCCCCCCCCCCAATAACTCTTTAAAAATACAAATTGTGGCACTTTTGATCAACAGGACTATAACAATTGCTTGGGGAAGATGTCTTTCTGGTGATCTCAGTGTAAAAGGCAGGTAAAAACTGTGATACAACTAAAGCAAGAGACATTGAAAGAAGACACTTGTAGAAACGTCTGCCCAGAAGACCAACCCCAGGATTACATTTTAATAATGCATCTGCTATCCTTATAGCGGCTTTAAGACGGATCTGACTGCTCTCCGTACATCTGTGATCGGTAACAAGAGAGCTATTACAGCATGTGAGGCCAGGATGGACCGGATAGAGGCTAAGAAGGCAGACCTGGAGGACAGAAACAGACGCAATAATCTTCGTCTGGTTGGCTTGAAGGAGGAAGATGAGGGCTCTAACCCCACTGATTTTCTATCTAAAACTCTCCCACTATGGTTCTCGACCTTGGCTGGTAAGACCATCGAGATTATGAGTGCTCACCACATATATTCTGACCATTCCAAATCAAGTGACAGGCCTTGCAATCTTATTTTCAAAACTACTGAGGTACTCGGATCATCAGGGAGTGTTGCAGGCAGCCAGAAAGAATGCCTCTCGGTCTACGGCTGGCAATATTAGGGTTTACCCAGACTACAATAACATCACGGCTCAGCGGCACACGGCCTTCTCCCACTCCACCACCTTTGCTTGTTCCAGAGGCCTACAGGCTTTCCTCCTTTATCCAGCAACTCTTAAGATTCATCACGCTCTATGGATCATCTCTTCCAGTCTCCTGACAATGCCCAGGCCTTTCTGGACTCCCTCGGCCTTGCTGGCCCACTCCAGGATCAGTCCTTCACCCATGTCCCTCACCCATGTCCCTGATGAGACTTGTACGGATGAAGGGAGTACAGCTATTAGAGCTGTCTACGCTTTAGTTTAATGATTGGTGCTGATATGAATGCTGTGATAAACTCAGCTCTTGATAAATCGAGTATGCAGCGGGGAAGTACACAGACTTTGGCATCCTCTACACTGCAGAGTTTTACATATAATTTCAGTCTAGTTGATGCTTGGCGGGTTTTCAATCCATCAGTTAAGGAATTCACTTTTCTTTCGGCAAAACATAAATCCTTCTCTAGGATCGATTTCATTTTTGTATCGAAATCTCTCTTTTCCAGAATGCATAACATTGATATTCTACCGATGATTTTGTCAGATCACAGCACTATGTACTGTAGGCTAGTACTCGATGACATGTGAGCCACACGATGGCGCTTCAATACTACTTTATTACAGAATGAATCATTTCATATTTCATTCCAATCTGAACTGGATGAGTTTCTCGATTTTAAATCGTGATTCAGTGAATGATCCTCCTATCTTATGGGACGCAATAAAGGGCTTTATTAGAGACTCTGCTTCATTGTTTGCCTATAATCTCAATAAACACCGTTTGAGCAAAATTAAATAGCTGGAAGCCAAATTACAGAGCTCTTTTTCTGAAAGCATTGCACTCGAATTGGACATTACTAGGAAAGATCTCAATCTGTTACTCAGACAGCATACTGAGTTTCTCATTTATAGGGCTAGGCAGAATTATTATTTTCATGGTACCAGAGCGAGTCACCTCCAAGCTTTAAAGCTTCGAAATAACGAATGTTTCACAGACATTTCAGTTATCAAAACCACACAAGGTAATATAGTATCTGATCCACTCTTGATAAATACTGAGTTCTGTTCCTTTTATTATAAACTACATAGTTCTGAAATTCCATATGATGGTGGCAAATGTGATCAGTTTCTTCAGAGTCTTCAATTGCCGTGCCCCTCGGATGACGAATCAGCTGCATTGGGAGCTCCAGTATCTCTGGAGGAGATGAGAGAGGCGGTTCAAGATATGAAAATGGGCAACTCTCCAGGTTTTGGTGGCATACCCCCTGAATTTGGAACTATTTCTGGTCTGTCCTAGAATACATGGGATTGGGGGCAGAGTTTATCAAAATGATAAAAATGTTTTATGTGAATCCCTCGGCGATGGTGCTCACAGGTACCAGATGCTCTCCACAGTTTGCCGTTTCCAGAGGCACGTGTCAGGGCTGCCCTCTCTCCCCGTTGTTGTTCGCTCTTTCACTTGAGCCGCTCGCACAAGCAGTTGGACAATCTACTATAGTTTTATTCCTATCAGTATCAAGAATATGCAGCACCGCATATCGCTTTATGCTGATGTGGTGTTATTATTATTATTATTATTATTATTATTATTATTATTATTATTATTATTATTATTATTATTATCATTTTCTTAGCAGACGCCCTTATCCAGGGTTACTTACAATTGTTAAAAGATATCACATTATACAGATATTTTTTTACACGCAATTACCCATTTATACAGTTGGGTTTTTACTGGAGCAATCTTGGTAAAGTACCTTGCTCAAGGGTACAGCAGCAGTGTCCCCCATCTGGGATTGAACCCACGACCCTCCGGTCAAGAGTCCAGAGCCCTAACCACTACTCCACACTGCTGATTAAAAACATCTCCCAAATGCTCCCTCACATACTTGCTCTATTTAATGATTTCAGTGCTCTCTCGGGATATAAAATCAATTGGTCAACGTCTTCCCTGTTGCCGCTGAATACTACAATGACTAATATAGTTTTGCCTGCAAACATATAGGTAGTTAAGCATTTTAAATATCTTGGTGTGGAAATTCACCCATCTTTACACTCGACTGTACTCGCTAACTATAGTATGATTTTCAGACAGGTCGAGGCGGACTTAAACAAATGGATGCAGCTGCCTAACTCGATCCAAGCCCCTATAGCCATAATAAAAAATGAACGTACTCCCACGTATCAATTTTGTCAGTTCGATGCTTCCACTCCCTCCTCCTGTCGGATACTGGGATAAATTGATATCAACAATTAATAAGTTTGTATGGAGAGGAAAGCGGACATGTCTCAAATTTTATACATTGCATCATGAGAAATCCAAATTTCAAATGTTATTTTTGGTCATTTGTGTTGCGACTGATCAGTGTGGTTTGATGCTGGCGCTCCTGTTTTATGGCGACAACTAGAAGAAAATTTAGTGTCTCCACAGACTTCAAGATTTGGTTTATTGTGGTATTTCCCTTAAACAATGCAAATTACCTTTTGGTCCTATAATCTTTTATATGATCACAATATGGCGATTGGTAGAAAAACACACTAAACTTCGAACTAAATGGTATAATCACTCTCCTATTTTTCACAACACTGCACTCTTGTCAGGCGGCCGCCCTTTTGTTTTCCCTCAGTGGAGCGATAGAGGTGTTCACACTTTTGCAGATGTTACTGAAAACAACTACCTTCGCACATTCTGCACATTGCAATTGCAATTATGATTTACCAGGTACTTTTTTTTTTTATTTATGTCTGGCAATGTTTTGTTGTTTTGTTTTATTGTATTGTACTTCCCATTTCCAAATAAAGATTTGATCACAAAAAAAAGTCAATAACAAAAATATACATTAGGTGTAATTATTTCATGCTTACATTGCAGAAAATGCCAAAAGAATAGCTGCACCATAAAATTGTATGGTATGTATGAATTGTTAGCCTAGACAAAAAAAAAATCACACAGAACATTCAATCTAGCAAGAATTACGTGCTACTGTGCAAGATAAACTATTAATTAGAATTGTTTTCTTGAACAGATTCGATTTTCCTGTATCAACTTGGGAGCTGTTCACACAATGTTACATGATTAAAGGGTAAACTATCTGCACAGAACATGGCTGCTTGCCTAGCACCGACTATTAATAGCCATAAATCTATTTAACCCTGAATGGAGAAATCAGTATCAATTTCAGATTACACATCTGGTAGTAGCCTACTTCTTAAAGAGGAATCACAGGATTTTAACCAGGATACGGACTTCAGACTAACAGTACTGTATTATAACTGTCAAGTGTCCCATTTTAACACAAGCAATCTTACAGTATTACTGAAAACCACAACACATACTCTTCAAAGAACCATTTTAGCCATTAAAAGGCAGTATCATTATGTATTTACGCAAAGACTCTTACCTTAAAAATCATTTGTTTTTTGTTTTTAATGTTTTTTTGTTTTTTTTTTTAAATATTGGCTACTTCAAGTGTTTGTTTTTCAAGCTGACATACAATCTTTGTTAGGCTTGTTTTCCTTTTGTGTTGCTATGGTGTTCTTCCAAAATAGCAGTGGTTGCTCAAACATCTTGTAAACAAATCACTATATACTCTTACATAATGGTCTTGTCCACTTTCTATACAATATAGTTTAAAAGCAACATTTTATAACAAATTCACATTTAGAAATGTACCGTGAAGCTCAACCGTATTACAGAAGGATTTCAAATGCAACAATGTGATTTATTGGGATTAAATTCTCCTGAAAAATGTAAAATCGAACCCACCACATTCCTAAAAAAAATTAACAAAATTGGCAGTGCAAACATAGTAAATGCCACACACACTTCTAGGAATTCAGGTAAGCACATTAGTGTTTTGTAAGCATGTTCCAGTTCTTAACTGGCTGAATATACTGTTATTTGCATTAAAAAAATAAAAATGTTAATTGATTTCACCTCCAACTAGATGTGGGAATTTCAAATAATAAGATATTTGAATATATCAGGAATAAAAGTTTTGAATACCTGAATACTCGACCTCTATTTACTCATAACAGTGACAGGTCCTTAGAACGTATAGGGACGCATAGATAAATACATCAACAGTAACACAGAAGAAACATCTAAGGCATCTAATGTATTCAAAGTAACAAAATGATTTAAACTATAAGAAAGAAATACACAGCAGAAGGGGTTTTAACTATAAAACGCTTTGAGAACTCGTATAAAACACAGAACACGGCTGCTTACTAACAAAGCACAAAAAAAATATGCTTGCTCAATAGCATAAGATGCCATTGTGATAAATCTGGTAAAACTATTTAGAAACCTTGTAAATTCAATGCCAAAATGTTTTGATTGAAAGTCTTCAAAGTTGAAATTAGTTTTGCTTCACATTCTTAAATACCTGATTTCAACATTGAAGACACTGAGAAAGCCCTTTAGTTGAAACATTTGGCATTTTATTTATAAAGTTTATTTTAGTATTTACTGTCTGCAATCTTAAAAGTCTAAACTATACTCACCATTGCTAACCGTCCTCCTGGCAACCTCCCACAGGACAAGCCCAAACGCCCAGATGTCGACTCTCTTATAAGACTCAAAGCAGTCAGCCTGGATGGTTTCATCTAGAACTTCTGGTGCCATATACCTCTTGGTCCCAACCTTGGGGTTATTTCCCACATCTAACTCATCAGTATCTTGGAAATGCATCACAGCAAGACCTGAAATAAAAATAAATAAATAAATAAAAAACAGGATTAATGATTATAAATACAAGACGTTCATTTATCATACATTTCATGATCAGCAGTTATGTCAATATCATCGAATACACTTGTATATTATTATTATTTAATTTAGTCGTCGCCAATGGTTTTTTCCCCGGTTTTCTCCCCAATTTAGAATGCCCAATTATTATTTTTAGGCTGTGTAGGACCCTTAAAATTAACATTCAGTTGTTAAAGGCTATTTGTTATTAACCAAACATGATGCATGCCGTCTTATTGCTTAAGTAGCTTTTGTAATCTATTAAAAAGTGAAGCCTGAACTAGGAATCAGACTACCTTTCAGTTACAATTAATCCAATTACTCTTCCCAGGGGAAAAGGACAGCTTGACCTACAAAACACACAACATTATAAAAGAAAAAAAAACTCTTAAAATGTGTGTGGGTCAACTACTTAGGCTGTTGAAATATCTTTGAATTTTAAAAGGGTTGGTAATTTAATAGACATTGAACACAAATAGAACAACTCAAAAGGCACAGTGTAAGGGTAATGGCACATTGGATAAAATGAAATGTGTTTTTTTTTTTTGCTGATCCCTTGAAATTCGTATTCATGAGAATTGAGTGTATATAATTTACAGTACATTATAGGTAGGGGTCTACCTAAAATCGCGATTTCGCGGAAATCGTGAAATTGAGGGGTCACCGCGAAATTCACCTCTTAGGGGCCAATGCATACAAACAAGTATGGAGAGGAAAAAAAAGAATAAAAACTTGTTTAAATGAACTACTACACAATGCAAGTGACGCAAACTACGTATCTTCCTTCTGTAGATAACCCTTTTTGATTCCTTCTCCGTCCCGTGTGCATTGCACTTTAGCAAAAAATAAACAAACCAAAAACGTCCATAAGTAACATTTACAAAAGAAATTCTCCAAAGCAGTTAATGTTCTTGTTTACTATTCAAATTACAAATGTTTTAATCAGCCTATCAGTGCGTCTTTACTGCTTTTATGTGACCTGTACTGTGCAGTAGGGGGTGGGACAAAGTTGGTGCTGCATTGTTTTGATTTAGGTTGCTAAAATCTAGTTTTCAGCGTTGGAGGTAAAATAGTAGAAATGGGCGACAAAAAAGGCAAAAGTATATTTCGGTTGATGATCATTTCAAGATATTTCCCAAAGAAACTGTACATGCCGACTGAGGTAATTGTTTTGCATGTCTTAAAATGTGTCTTTGGAGAAAATACGATCGATCGCTATTTAGATTCAGAATCACACATTAAACAAAAGGCTACTTCAGAGGCTGCTGAACAGAACGTAAAATAAACAGCTTTCAGAAAACAAACTGGAAAGTCAGCCCAGGCAAAAAGTATTCCTGTCTGCAAGTTAAATCAGTACTAAAACGATCCAGCACAGCCACCTCGTATCAACCTGCTGCTTACTTTTTCACAGATGGAATTTTAGACCCAAATAGCCACGTTTTCTTTGTTTTGACTCGGTACTACTAAAATAAATTATTGAATGGGACAAATAACATGACAACGAACATGCTGCATACATTGCCTTTATTAAAGTATGACAGATGCCCTTGTGTAAGTTTTTGGGCTGTTTCTAATCGATTTCCACATCTGTATAACTTTGCCTTAACTTCCAACCAATTCAACTGCTGGGGGATGCTGCATGCTTGCCTTTAACAAATGACAGCACTCTGTTTTAGTAAGGAAGCAAGTACCACTATTTTTAGGCTTTATAGTGTTCTGAAATACTGTTTACATGGGTTTATATAATGTTTAAACAGGTCCGCGAAATCCTAATTTTATTCCGCAACATACGCAATTTAAGTAGACCCCTAATTATAGGTGGAGAAAAAACACATTTACTGCCCTCTGGTGAATAAACATATCATTATATTACAGGTCCAGAGCTATCTAAATAATGATAGCAGGCAGCAGTGTGGAGTAGTGGTTAGGGCTCTGGACTCTTGACCGGAGGGTCGTGGGTTCAATCCCAGGTGGGGGACACTGCTGCTGTACCCTTGAGCAAGGTACTTTACCTAGATTACTCCAGTAAAAACCCAACTGTATAAATGTATGTAACAATAATGTGTAAAAAATAATGTGATATCTTGTAACAATTCTAAGTCGCCCTGGATAAGGGTGTCTGCTAAGAAATAAATAAATAAATAAATAAATAAATAATAAAATAAATAAAACAATTTATTTTTTTTAAAAGTACTTAAATGAACCACCTAAATTCATCACTAACCATTTATTTTTTCATTTTGCTTTGATATATATAAAATAAATCTAGTATCCTTTGCATTTATACTTACTGAAAAAAGATTCTGCAAATAAGAATTGGAAGAAATCAGGCCTAATGAACCTAAAAGCTCAGAAGCAGCTTGTTCAGATTGAAAGGGCTCCTTAATGCATCTGTAATTACGTCCTTGGTAAACATTTATACATAATAAGGGCCTTTTCGAGAGCTTTTACTTCTAATGAATCACTCAAAAACAAACTAGTGAAAGTGTACCATCTAAAACTCTCTATATATGAACTATTCAAGCAATGCAAAACTAACTTCATTATTACCTAAATAACAATAAAAAGTAAACTGATATTTTGCTTTTCCATGGTGCTCAATCAGTTCACAGGTTACCAAGAGGAGCTGTGAATGTGAGTTCTTTATTAACACGATTAGCATGATTTTGTTTTGCTGCAACTATATGACCAGAAGACTTTCTACCAGATTTATTGAGCATTTACCCCACGTAAAAATCTGTAATAAATCACTTGTGTATATTGGAGCCTGTATAATTCTTTGATTCACTAAACATAAAAAAAAATGTGAAAAAAAAAAAGAAGTGGAGGAGACTTTGCACTGTAGCAAAACAGAAGCTTGGTATGGCTCTACCAGTCCGATAAACAGAAATTACCGTAACACAAACACCTATTGAACGCCGAACAGAGAGAGGGAGGATTTTACTAATTATTGCTTTGCCATTTTTTGCTTCTCAATATTATCATTATGGAAGACGGAACAGAACATTCTCACCTAAGTCTGCTATACAGCACTGTCCATTCTTGTTAACCAGGATGTTTTTGCTTTTCAAGTCCCGGTGTGCAATAGCAGGCTTTCCTTGGGTTCCGAAGATCTCTACATGCAGATGTGCCAAGCCACTGGATATGGACAGGGCTATGCGCAGACAGCCCACCGTGTCCAGCATGGTCAGCTGCAGGTAATCATACAGGGAGCCCATTTCATGGTAGTGTGTTATGAGCCACAGCTGTGTACTGGAGTTTCTTGAAGTCATATCCGAAGCAATAAAACCTGGAATCGCACGCAAAGCAGAAGTTTAGTAAATTCTGTAGAACAAGCTATTGCCAGAGTATCAAAAATACTTACTAGAATTCCAGCTACATTATGAGTGGCCCATGCAAAAGAAGTGGAATAACATTTTATTCAGGATATGTATGTGCAGCTCTGGATAATTTAACATGCATTTAACAGGAAACTTGTATACGATTTGAAAGGATATTTTCTTCATGGATCTGTATCATGTTTTGGCAAAACTACTTATGTTAGCATTTGTTCCCCAAGTACAAAGTATTAATATAATTTGTTGCACCCTAAAACGGATTAAATTAGACATCAGAAGATACAGTATACTAGCTAGTAATTGGGCTACTCGGGATGAACAATTCCAGCTTCCAAGTACTTCCAAGTTAGGGTTAGAACCCCACTGCTCCACAATGAACTTCCCAAACAGTTTACTTACCCAATATGTTTTCATGCCTCAGCAGCACAGTGTTGTAGATTTCAGTCTCTCGAAACCAGGACTTTTCATCTCTGGAGGAGAAAATCTTCACTGCCACACTTTCTCCTTGCCACTGTCCTCTCCAGACTTCTCCATAGCGGCCTTTTCCTATAAATCAATACAACAAATTTAAAAAAACCTGTGCGAATACATCTGTTAAACTGATCTGAATTTACCTGGCATGACATTTAGTTGCATACATGCAGACTCATCATTTTGATAATTGAGCAAGCTGTCTGGAGAGCTATTGGTCGTGCCTTACTGCTGGAATATCTTCCCAACAGAACCTAGCCAAGTTAACACTACACACAGGAGGGTTCTTTGATTCCAAGAAACAGCAGCTGGGGGTCATTTAAGCGTTTCCTTAAAACTGAATTACAGGATTCAAAAAATAAATAATTAGGACAATAAATTCAACTGGACGTGGCTGTAAATTTCATATTAAGCAACCTGTTTTTCAATCGATTGCTTCAGAGTTAGAAAATGTAGCAATTGTACAAGACTGTCTGGGACCAATCACAGGCAACACAGGCGAGGAGGAACTATTCACATGGGACTTACTCTTCTGTATCCTTGAACTCAAAAAGGCAAAAAAAAAAAAAAACACACCACACAACACACCCAACAACAAGTCATCAGTGGGGATTATAAACTGGAACCAAAACCATGTTTTGCTTGCTACCCATTAAGTAGTTTACCCTATAATTATCCTGGACCTGTGGAATAATTTTGAATAAAATCAGCAAGCAAATCATTCATTGGGAAACATCTACTAAAGTATAGAAAACAAAATGAACTTTGGCACACCCAGATTGTTTACACTCTTCTCCCACAGTCTTCTAGCACCGATCTGGAAAGCGGAGTGTGATTTATTACTTAACGTATTTTCTTACAGGCGGTGGGCTTCACAGAGTGCATTTACCACCCTACAGAAAAGCACTTCCCCCCCCCCCCTTTTGCTTCGAACGAACCCAACTGGCATTCAATATACTGGGTGATTAGAAAGTAAGTTTATCACATCAACGCACCATATCATTGATGTGGTAAAACCTGAGATTTGAGGAATTGTGGATCAGAGATTCTAGTATGTTGCAACATTTCCTTATAATATTTAGCCTTGTAGATGTGAGTTTTTAATCCAATTTGTGCATGTTTTTGTAATCCCTATAATAAAAAAAAGGGTTAAAAAAAATGTTGCTATATGTCTAGTTAGGCAACAAAAAAAAAAAAGGTTTACTGTACTGTTATTTTTACGTACTACTTTGTTTATTTTGGTGTTGGTACAAGAGCAAAACAAATCTTTAATCCCTATCCTACACTGAAGAATAGGTTTCAACAGAAATATAGTAGGAAGACAGTGCTTACATCATATACTTATTTGCTCATTCATTTGTTATTTTCTTCATGCATCACTCCTGAATGTGCGCGCATATCCGACCCTATAAAATTTTTACTTCAGTGACGGTTAAGCGCGTGTGACGCATATCTGATTTCATTTTGGCCCGTTACAACCCTTGTATGTTTTTTGTGTTCCCTGAAAAAACGGACAATATCAAAAACGCATATCTGAAAAGGACTGCGTTTTAAAATAAGTAGGCTTCCATTTAGATGTACTGTATTGGTTTTGTTGGTACAGTACTATATATTTTTTAACAAGTTTCCAAAATTAAAACAGTATCCAAAGTCGGTGTTCAAAATTGCAGAATATAGTGCTCGATAAGGCCCTAACGTCACATTTCACTTGCAATTGAAAATACACAAAAGCAACATCACAGATATTAAAAAAAATGCATTGCAGTATCTAAAACTGTTTAATGATTAACGGTTATATTACCCTAGCTTGTCTCCTTCGCTTTGTTTTGGCTGCATTTTCGTCAGGTGAAACTGAAGAAAGTGC
The DNA here is from genome assembly GCF_902713425.1 of Acipenser ruthenus. NCBI lineage: Eukaryota > Metazoa > Chordata > Actinopteri > Acipenseriformes > Acipenseridae > Acipenser > Acipenser ruthenus. Next base: position 43,220,747 of record NC_081198.1, on the reverse strand, counting down.
TCTGTAACTGCACAATGTAAGACAGACTGACTTGGCATTGGAGAGAATTTATTTATTTATTTATTTATTTAACCGCGGGCTGTGACGGACATTCAGATCAATTGCAACATTGAAGAGATGGGCTTTGTATCAGAAAACTGGTGACAGAGTCAGAAATCACGTGTGCCAGGTAAGTGCATTATTTTGTTATATATAGGTATAAATAATGGGGATTGATTTTATTCTTAATACAAGGGCGGTAAAACGCAACTGACATGTATCTGGGTAACGGATACCTGAGTACTGACTGTGAGTGTGTGTGTGTGTTTTCAGGGCATTTTGTTAATGTTAATGTCTTTATTTTTCGCTATTTACATTTTTTTAATGCAACTGTTCATTTTAACAATTTTTTAACACAACAGTAATCACACACGTTTGGTGACCATCATAACTGTTGCATGAAACCGCAGTGTAATAATGAAACCGCAGTGCAATAATCCAGCACCTCTGCATTTGTATGTCAGCCTCTATATATGAACCCCCAATATCTCTCACAGCTTTTTTGGGGCATATGTATAGCTATTACGTACTATATAATCACCTTACAGTACAATAATACGACAAAAAAATAACAATGATAAATACCCGAAAATAATCGTAATATTTTTTTTAATAAAGTAGATCGTAGGATTGCGTCGATCGCCGGCTTATTTTGACCCCCTGCATTCATTGTCACTATTTTTGCTTTCATTTTTAACGTTTTAGCCACTCGAAGTACTTAACACAGAAAACCCACTCCTTCAACTCTGATTGGTTAAATGTTGTGTCAAGACCTAACACAGCTGTCATGTGGTTCCAAGATTATTTTTTTTTCAGCCAGCAACGCGCAATTTATCTAGTCTTATAGAAGCACAATCAATCCTTATTGTTAAAGGCACAGTAGCATCTTGATTGTGTTTTTTCAGCTGGGCGGCAACAGCCACTATATTAATAAAACCCTCGGTCAAGAGTCCAGAGTCCAGAGCCCAGAGCCCTAACCACTACTCCACACTGCTGCCCTATATATATATATATATATATATATATATATATATTATATACATATATATATATATTATATACACACACAAATATGAAACATTAGATCAGTTAAAGCAATTACCATCTTAATAACTTAATGCATTATTTACTGTTTAAACAAATGGAGTCACTGCAAGTTCTAGACAAGATTACAACCAAAGTTTATTCTTAATAAACTAACTGCATATTTTGTAATCCTGATAACAGCATTGTAGTAATATTGGGCAGCAGTGTGGAGTAGTGGTTAGGGCTCTGGACTCTTGACCGGAGGGTCGTGGGTTCAATCCCCAGTGGGGAACACTGCTGTTGTACCCTTGAGCAAGATACTTTACCTAGATTGCTCCAGTAAAAACCCAACTGTATAAATGGGTAATTGTATGTAAAAATAATGTGATATCTGTATAATGTGAAATAATGTATAATGTGATACCTTGTAACAATTGTAAGTCGCCCTGGATAAGGGCGTCTGCTAAGAAATAAATAAATAAAATAAAAAAATAAAAAAATTCCCAGAATACTGACCCACACACTCATTTAGTGTAATCTGCCGAGCTACTGTCCTTTGAACCAGGAAAGGCAGACCAGATCCACTGCCTGATGTACAGGAATGGTCCAACAAATCCTATGTAAAGAATAAGAAACAGAAATCAGTGCCACTGTATATAAAACACACGTATATCTTCATTTTAAATGATATGTGCTGGGCTGCCAATCAACTATCAATTATTTTCCTTTCCAATGTACTGCATTGAAGTAAATTGTGAATTTTACAGCCTAATTATTCACAGCAAATGCTTCAGGAATCCACAAGAGGGTGCTGGTTATCTTCTGATTTACCAAAAAAAAAAAATTACAACAGAGATATTTTTAGATAAACATTTGTTTGCCACATGACAGCAATACAGATTTACAGCAATGATGACTTCAAAACCCATAAAAGACTATAAAAGATTTTTTTTGGTACAATTATCAAATCCCAAAGTTTGAGATAATCACAAACCCAAGCCTGCCTTAAGGCAAAACAGAGCCTGTTAAATTAAATCTGTTCTAGAAATCGTTGCTTCATTTCCGTGGTGAAAGTGTGCTTTGGTAAAAACTGCACTTTCTTTTTCGTAGTTTTAATAGAGGGGCTACTACTAATAATGCCTTAAAAACAAGTGCCAAGTTCTCTTCAGTTTTATGTGGTACAGACATATTGAAATACCAGATTCAAATGGCAAGCATTCTAGGAACCGACACGCCTTCTGTTTTATAAAAAAAAACACGTGTGCAATATATAACAATTTAAATAATTTAAAATTAGAATCTTAGCTTACAAAGCTGGCTTCACTTACTGCCAAAGTGCTCTCCCCAACGTTTGAGGCTATCAATCCATCTATCGTCCCGTACTCTGCATCTCGTGCATTTAGCCTCTCCATCTGATTGTGGTGGATTGATCTGAAGATCAGGACAGCAATCACAGATAGGACTATCAGCACTATGACAGGGGCCACAATAACGATGGCCAGCGTTGTCACACTGTAATGCTGAGCTTCACCTTTTTGAGGTTTCCCTTTAAAAAAATAAAAAATAAATGGGGTGAATTTCAAAAGCAGTTGTGTGTATATATAACTAAGACAGTTGACGAAATAAGTAATTTATAGTGGATGACTGCCCATTTGTAACAAAATATTAAACCTGGTTGCATCTACACCATGAAGTCAAACAATTTATACCCAGCAACCACAAGGCTAGCAACATTCCATAGATATGTAAAAAGCTTTACCATTTAGATCAGTATCAGTATATTTGGACAAAGAACTTAATTTTTGTTCACAGCATGAATATCAACAATACAACTGCCAACGCCTTCCCAGTAAAAGCTATTCTGGCTGCTTTCCCTATAGGCCCTTTCACACTGGCATGCTCTACCTGGGTCGGAACCTAGGCGGGTCAGGACCTGGTGTCATGTGGGTCGGCTACGCGATTTCACACTGCTTTTGATAAAGCAGGGTTGACCTGGGTGACAGACACAAGTACACAATGCGTGTATCAATGCCCTGGAAGCAGCTTGTTACGGACGCTTCCATCCAAGCTTCTCTGGATTGAACTGTCGGCACAAATGTTGATTAGAGCAAATGCTTCATCATCCCTGCTGCAATCTGGCTCATGGTGTCTCAAAATCAACAAAAATATGTCTAAACAGGAAGCGAAACTTTCATGCAGGCATGGCTGTTTGTTTTTTCATCGGATTACGAACGGCCATCATGCATTTTGTCTCGCTCAACCCGGGTCAAAGTGTGTCGACCCACATCCTGAGGTGGGTCGCTGCGACCCGGGTACGACCCAGGATTGTGACCGGAGTAGCTAGAACCAGGGTTGGGACCCGGGTAGGAGTGCCAGTGTGAAAGGGTCTTTAGAGAGCTTTACATCCTGTCCTTGAATCAACTCCCGAGAAACTGGAAAATTAGTCACAGCGCTAATCCAATTCACAATAAAATCACTCTTGCCTCAAGTGAAGGAAGTTGTTCTTTTCAAAAAAAATATCAAGATATATCCCGAAACAAAAATAAAAAGCCTGGCCTGCATTTCTTTTACCATTTGTAAATGCTCAAAGCTGGATGTGACTATTCTGATCTTCCGAGATGTCTCGTTACAAAAGTTAAGGGTCTGTGGAGTAGAAGCTATAATGAATGACTCTGATGGGCAACAGCTGTTGATGAGGATGAGCCAAATCTGGGCCTCACATCAGAAGAAGCTGCCACTAGATTAAAATGTGTTCATGTCTTGAATATTCCCATCCCTATCCCCACCCCACACGTTCTTCTTTACATATGGCACTATGGATCCTCTTGAAATGGTTTATCAACAAAAGGAAATACATTTAAAACATAGCTTTTACTTGCTGTAAGCATGTCTCGTGGCGGGAGGTTAAAAAAAAAAGTGGCAAAGTGGTCAATTTTTTGGCAACCGAGAGAATCAAGGAATTTAAAGACAATATGTCACTAAGTCAGTAGTCTCGGTTATTGGTATGACCAGAGCTTTAAATCAAAGTTCTGCAATGTGCTTAATTTGGACTGAATGATAGCCACAATCCAATTTAGCGAATCATAGCATACACCTGTATGCCAAGCATTTGGTCTTTATCCTGTGGAAACAAAAAGTCACATGACCAAAATGGAAGCCAGTACATATTATTCCAATAAAATAAAGTAAACATTTCTTTCTCATTTTAATTTGATAAAACATTCATATCTAAACAAGACTTATATCTTGTGCAGTGCAATGGCACGCTACAATCCATTTAAACTACTGTGTTGTCAACATTTATTGATCAAAAATCATTGTGATGAGTCAGTACAAACATAATACATGCTACCAATGACAGTGATCCACAATAAAAATAAAGTTATTTTCATGTAGAGAACTGTCTTACCTTTTAGGGGCAATTGTGCTGTGATGTTTATGTTACACAAAGTCCCTTGACAGCACTCCACAGCCTGTTCCGTGGAATGAGGGGTTTTGCAGGTCATCTTTCCCTGTTCGTAAACCTGAAAGCAGCCTTTCTGGTAAACCCAAGTGCCATCATTTATACTGAGTGAGGAAAAACACTGCTGGCCAAAGCAGCGATCCCTGTTCCCACAGGACATTCCCTCACAAACACACTCATAGGTTTTTGTGTTTACCTTCAATTCTTCTTCTGTGGAAAACAAAAGAAAAAAAAGTTTAAGGAAACCTCAAACTATTCTTCAAATGACACACAAATTAAAAATAGAGGAAGGCATATTATAACATTATGTTTATCTGGCGAAACTGCATTTCAGTTCAATGATGCACAAAGCCTCTAGAAAAAATAGTTCTACTGTACTGTACAAATTCTTGTTTGGACTAGAAAGCAGTGCAGATTTAAAATTACTGGCTCTACTTTTGTCAGAGGCCTCATTCTTGTCTTAGCCCCCACCAAATTGGACCACGATTCAAATTAGGCAAAGGGGACAAAAGAGGATCTAGGAAATATTCAATTTCTTGTTAGAAACAAAAACCCAGATTTGGAGTTATGAACCATTGCTCTAACAAACAGAATGTGATCTGAATCAAAATGGAAGGCTATGTGCCAAATAAAAACTTGCCAACCAGAGTTGGTATTTAAAGGAATGCGGGTACTAAAAAAGGAAGATGCTACATTGTGAAAGAACTAAACAAATAAGGTGCAACGCAGAGGCTGTAAGACACAAAGTAAGCACTGGGGAGAGTGACTGATTACACAGGCTCCCACAGTTGTCACAGATTCGGTGAGAAAGCTTAGAAGTATGTGCTTATGAAGATGGCACAGAGTCAAACTCTGAGGACTCCAAGTCACTCGGATTCCTCCTAAAATAAATACAGCAGGGAAACAAAAGTGAGAAAACGACAGATACAGTAGTACAGTAAAATCATTTTAATAGAGGAGAGTTCTAATAGAGAGGGCTCTTCAGACTGCCTTCAAATTCACAGAGTTGAGGCGAGTTTTAGGGATGGCAGTTTAGATCATTAAAATAGACCCAGTCCTGTTTTCTAAATATATTGTTGAATTGCTGTATTAAAATGATGACACTCCACATATTCTGTTGAGGTCAAGTTAAGCTGAACTTTAAAAGAAAGATGTTTTGATTTAATTACTATTATTATTTTTTTTTAAAGAGCAAAACAGTACCATTATGGATCCCCTGATTTACCCTATAACTATTTATCCATGATGTGACAGAGGGAAAATACCAAAATACACTGGCTCAGAGTGATAGGGGTCTTAATAGTGGAGGTATAGACAGTATATGCTGCAGAAAGGCTCCCTCAGTTAAGCAGTATTTGAAATACAATAGAACCCCCCCCCCGTGATTGCTTGAGATAAATGCAGATACAGAGATGAGTTCTGATTTATCCCACTCTCCTTGTAAGCGATATGCTACCAAAGTGAAAGACACATCAACATTGACAACACTGCACTGCTTTATGACTTTATGACTGTTCTATGACACAATTCAAATCAAACTTCTCAACACAGAATGAGAAAAAAAAGCACAAATGACTAAAGCTCAATATTCGATTAGTCCTTCATTTAAAAAAAGACAATCCTTGCCGATATAATTCCCATAGAACACAGGGAGTTAGCATATTTTTCCTTACCTTCCATGCTGGAAGAGGGCAAGACCAACATCACCAAGACAGAGAGAATCATGACTCCATCTACCATCATAGAACTGCAAGACAGAAAACAGAAAAAACTTTAATGGATAAATTAACAACACAACTTTTCCTGACATTTCCTAGTTACTGTAGCTGTCCCATTTCAGAAGCGTTTAAATGGAGGAATATTTATTGCTTGTGGGGATAGGTGGAGTAACCAGCTGTGCTCTAAAACACAGTTCTTCCACAGCCTACAGGATTGTCAGTGTATGGCTGACCAAATTAGAGGTGCCATTTTTTTCAGGGCTGGTATGTCCCCATCACTTTAGCCTTCCCCATACTTTTTCAGGGGGACCCGGATTAGGTCTTTGCTGGGTTTCAGGCCATTTTTGTATAACCCTGCAACACAGGAAATACCTCACTGTGGTTAACTTTGGACTTTGTATCTATGAAAGGACTCAGCCACTTCATTTGTTTATTCTTATCTTGTCCACACAAAGGGGAGTGGAGTGGAAGAAATTACTATTATTAAGGTATTGAATTTTAGTTGAATGAAGATAAAAGTTTAAGGTCACTATTTTTAAACTATGACAACATTTTTTATACAGTTCAACAGTTAAATTATCATTTAGCTTAATCATTATTCCTGCTGCTTTTTGTCCTGCTTTGTGCTGTGCATGGCATTGTACAGTACACAAAAATGATACTGCTGTAGGTCTAAAATTCACATTTACTGTACCAGGGGTCTTCTTTCTGTTGCCATGGTAACCAGTACCTAGCTGAGTGGTTAGCAGCAGGAAGACCCCATTATCCTATTGGCTGGTACAATGTCTGTGAGAGACAGCCAGGGCAGACAGGAAGGGGAACAGACAGACACAGAAGGAGGAGAGGCTCAGCATGATAAAGAGAAGTGGAGCAGAGGAGGAGAAGGCTGCCAGAAATAAGAAAATAGAAAGAGTGGGGGAGGACAGATTGAGACAGAAGGGCAAAACCCACACCAATATAGGCCCTTGAGATTAACATTTATTTTCAATTTGCGAAGGCAGGCATTCTTGCAAAAAAGGGACGCAGTTATCAAGCAAGAAAGGCTGCTGGGTCAGGTACAAATGTTTATCCATGTAGCACTAAATTAGACAAATAATCCAATGCTCAATGTCCTCACAGTCAACAGATTTGCACGTTAAACATTATTGTAATAGATTATTTATTATTGATCCAATTATTTATCATGATCCAATTAATTCTGAATCAAATGAATAGGTTATAATCTGGGTTGAGCACAGAAAAAAATGGTTTCAGGTATAGCTGGCTTTGCATTTAGGCCATTATGACAAAGCTTTAGCTCAGGAGTTATTTAAAAAAAAATGGTTAGATTTGAGGGATTAAAAATGTTAAGTATGCATGAAATCTGTTCCGAAACCAAAAGCAGTCTAGAACCGTTTTATGACAATCAAGCTTTATATATAGCTAACGCTGAATACTGATGATCAATTACTAATTACAGCCAGGTGTGCAAATTTGGATATGTAGCATTCTAGCACAAGAGGACCTCATATAGAGCCAGCAATATTAAATTCTTGCGCCAGTTGACATTTAATTTTATATATATATATTTTGTACTGCAGTGACATGTAGGTTCAAATGCATGGAGAGAACTCAATATGGTCGCTGGGGTAAAAGGAAAAAAAGCCCTATCACTTTTTTTGTTTTTTAATATTTAAAAGAAGGTGAACATTATGAACTGCTGTACAGTAGTTCAATGAATACTTGTAAAATAAAATTGTGAGATATACATGTATACAGACGACACACACACACACACACACGAGAATATAGTATATTGAGAATATGCATTGTTCATTCTTTCTATAAATAAAAACCACAGAAGCAAATCTGGGGAAGCCTGTATTAATTCATATTCTGCAGAACATGCAGAGTACTGGAATGACGCTGCATCTATCTGCAAGTATTCCTAGGCAGATTTGTTTCCTCATATTATCTAACTCAAGCCAGCATTCTGGTTTAGAGTGTTGAAATGCAGCCAAAACATTTTGAAGGGGGTGTCAGGCAGTTCTTTCTGGTTGCCATTTTGTTTAAAGTCCTATTTCTCGTATTAGCCCTAAAGCACTCTGTTAAAGCCAAAACTTTATTTTTATATATTGACCCCCGCCCCCACACCTTAATGTATAGTACATTGAGATAACTTTTTGTCGAGCAACTAATTGAAGGTGAAACTGTCCAGAGAAAAGAAGAGCGCTTCACTGCCATGGCTGGAAGAAAAAAGAAAGAAAAAAAAACAAGTGGCAGAGTCCCAGGAATCTGGTTTGTGAGAGCCGAGACAAGTAGCTATTTTCCATTGAAATCTTATGCCACTTGAGACTTGCACCCCAATAAGCACTTCAGCCCCCACAACCTAGTAATGGACAACTCCGCTGCTGGCCTCACACAAGTCTTAGATTTCATTTTTAAAAAGTCCATCTTCAATGCTAAAACAAAGGGTTTTTAATTCATTTAGAAATACAAGATTAAAGTTACTGATAACAGACTAAAGTTCTTTCTTGAAGAGTGATTGGCACGATGTGTTGTTTTTTGGGTTTTTTTTTACTGATAAAAAGCCTATCTGCAGATATATCTCAAAGCAGATTCCACCCTTTTATCAGTATGCATTCCAGCTGGATCCCATGGCTGTGTTCCTGCTAAAGCGTTGCACATGAGGCAGGCCGTCTATTGTCGTGGTGTTTGTAGTGTTATCAGAGGACCACAAACATGAGCAGACAAAAACCCACTTAGGCATATCTGGCTTACGATCAAAGAAAGTGCTATACCATATTTTATCTAATATATAGTGGTGAGTAATTAATCGAAAATACAGTTAATTTCCGATTGTTAAATTAAACACTGAAACCGACTTCAAAACAATTAATAAACTGCACAATTTGGATTGATTATTATACTATAAAACTTCACGCTTTCTTCATGGTCACTCATCATAAAAGTTACTTCCGCATCTCAGCCACTTTCAAGTTCGTTTCAGGCAACCACTGAAGCTGCTCTCACTCTGGGGTCTGTAGTGCAAGAACCGAGACCCGCCCTCCTGTAAAGCTCCCATAATGCATACAAAACGGCGCCACGAACAAAAACATACAGGGAGCGTAGCGTATCTGAACTCTTCATTATAAATGCTTGTCAGAGAGGTGAGCGAGTGTTTAAATACTGTAAGTTCATAAAAATAAACTATTTGCATTTTTTTTTTTATTTATTTTTTACACATTTACCAATCACCTTAATGACATTTCGTTCATATATATGTTGATATAAATATGTATTTATAAGTGAGCTCCCCAAAGTTATTGTATTGTTTTACTGGGACTTTCACTTGTATCAATCAATCAATCTTTATTTTACATAGCACCTTTCACAGTGGACCACCATCACAAAGCGCTTTAATATATAGTGATTGTTATTGTTGACTAGTTGTCTCATTTTAGTTTAGTCAGCAAGACAGGTTAATACATTAAATTTAAATAATAAACAAATGTTTCAAATTACTATTTCTTGTATTACGTTTCATTTATTATTAAATGAAACGTAATACAACCAAGGATGACAACCTGAAACAAAAGATTACACAAATAATTGTAATTATTAATTACTGACAGTTATTTTTATAATATTTTGTTTCAGGTTGCCGTTCTTTCTTGTATTACGTTATTTAATGAGTTAAACTTTCAGCCATGTATTATTATTATTATTAATGCTGCAGAACAGAAAATATCAACCCTAGAGAGTTAGGGATTCAAAAGAGCTTAAGAGAAGATTTCAGGCAGTTGACAGCAAGAGTGCTTTGTCAGATTGTGTGTGCTTTACTTCTTTATTTTCTTTATGTTATTGTAAAAGTGATAAATTGCTCATCACTTCTAATATAGGCTCACTCTCAAAAAGACTTTCATACTGTAGGTCATGGTTCAGTTTTCAAAATTACTAGAAAAAAGTTTCTTTAAATAAAATAAAATAAATAAATAAAAATAAAGTTTTCAGGGGGCTCCAGAGTGGCGCATCCAGTAAAAACAGTTGCGTAGAGTGCCGGATGCGTCCTATAGTCTGGACATCGCGAGTTCGAGTCCAGGCTATTCCTTTGCCGACCGAGGACGGGAGCTCCCAGGGGGCGGTGCTCAATCGGCCGAGCGTCGCCCGGGGGGAGGGTGGGTTAGGTCGGCCAGGGTGTCCTCGGCTCACCGCACACCAGCGACCCCTGTAGTCTGGCCGGGCGCCTGCGGGCTTGCCTGTAAGCTGCGTTGTCCTCCGACGCTGTAGCTCTTGGGTGGCTGCATGGTAAGTCCGCAGTGTGAAAAAAAGCGGTCGGCTGACGGCACACGCTTCGGAGGACAGTGTGTGTTCGTCTTCGCCCTCCTGAGTGAGCGCAGGGGTGGTAGCAGTGAGCTGAGCATAATAAAATAAATTGGCCATTCCAAATTGGGAGAAAATAATAAAAATAATTGGCAACGACTAAATTTATATAAAAATAAATAAATAAATAAATAAAAAGTTCTCATTCAGTTTAATGGAATATCGTATAAGGAAAATGTTTAACAACAATGTCTAATAACCTGCCACAAGACACACTTTATGTATGTCCTTATAAAAAAAGGCCCTAACCCAGTTTCATCACAAATGTATATGCACTTCAAGATGTATGCAAAAATCTAAAGTGTGATACATACAGACGCCACCACTGCAATATATCCCAGCTGCGTTAATCCTAATAATAATAATCCTAATAAATAATAATAATAATAATAATAATAATAATAATAATAATAAGCAGTTTTTAGTAGAAGAGTAATACTCACATTTTTCAACAACTTTTGAGAAGTATTGGTTAGACAACTTTAAAAACACATAATGGCTTTGAAACAAAAGCTCAACAGTGATTTCCTTTCAGATGCTAAAAATAATGGAGAGCTGCATAAATCCTTGAACAAAGCAGGAACTGTTTTTCAACTTGGCAGCACTTTTAAAGAATGATGAGTTACTTTCACAAAACCTTTGTCATGTAAACATTATATATCCTGCAGTGTTACATTTAAGTACATAGACTGTACATTTTAGTGCAAGCCTCTAAAGCTAAATTTACATTTCTCACCTAGTCATTTGGCCGATAGGCTGTACAGAGATGTATGTTTATTTTCAAAACGAAATTCAGCCTCTCAAGCATTATTATACATAACTGTCGATGTTATCACCTGGGCCAGGTTCAAGAGAGCACAGACTTTCAGAATGTAAGGAATGCAATCACATGCAAATCCATGCTACAGCAATACATTGCTGACTAACATAGGTATACCTAGTCGGAGGAGTTTAAAAAAAAACAAAAACAGCTTCCCGATAATCTTAAATTTCCACCTCTTAATGTGTAGTTTGAGAAGATGCAGCATAAAGAGTTTTACAATTGCATGAATGTTTTAAAAACAGAAAAAAGGAAAAGATGGGACACACACAGTGTGTACCAAATCCAGAATTATTTTTGGATTGGCATGGCCATGGCATCATAATAAAGATTTCTCTCATTCCGTTAACTTCAGAACACGGGTTACAAAGGATATCAAAGACATTGTAGCTGCACTGTTTTATCTGAGACGACCACAATAAATCCTATCAAATTACAAGAGACCCTCTGCTGGCACCAGATTCAATTAGATGCAGTGAGACCGAGGGTCATCGGTGTCGATTAACTTTGCTGTTAGTAGAATGAAGATGTCGTGCCTTTCTGGCCAGACTCTAAATCTTGACCCATCCAGCTATCTGAGATTCCCTACCTTCTGTATCACACCTTCAGCAATTAGAGAACTAAACAAGGACAAAAATGGAATTAACGTTTAAAAGAATTCTAAGTGGTTATTTGCCACCAGACATTTGTGGAAAACTCACATCACAGTAACAGTACAGTAGGTTTAAAATTTGCAAAAATACTTAACGATTTGTTAATATTATCAGCAATTCAACGAGAGCTATTGAACTGGGGGGGGGGGATAACACTACTTTTGCAATTTCTACAGGTAAGGACAATCACTGGCTGATCCAGGAACCCTGTCCACAACAGCCCTCGGGTGGTTTTATTATTTTCAGTTTAGCCTAATGAAATCAGACTTTTAAACACCATCCTCATTAGTTTCAGATGACACTTGATTCCAGCGATAAACCAAAGAAGACAACAACAAAACTTGTGAATATCCAGTTTTAAATGACACTCCTTTCGCAACTTCCTCACAGGGCTATATTGGTTGATCCTTCCACTTTCCATATCCTATGCTTCTAGTCCCTGATGTGTGCTGGCATTAGGGATATCAAGTATTCATCATGCATACACACAAAACACTGTGTCATGTGCCATCACTCTCGGGTGTCTGTATTATCAAGTACACTAGACATGGCACAATGTTTTCCATTCTACAACCACTTAACAGTGAGAAAACCACCAAGTCTGGCAGAAATGCATACGCTACACTTCTGTCTTATGATTCACCGCGCTTTAGATACAAAGGGCTTGAATAAATACAAATTAAGCTGCTATAGTTTTATTCTTTTCTAAAACAAATGCGAAGCAAAACCTTTCAAAGCTAGAAATAAAAGGAGCACAATGAAGATGCTCCTTCATTTAACTTATTTGTAAAAACTGTTGTCACTATTTAGTTTATGTGCAATCTTTGTACAAAAGCTTAATGAATATGTCCCAAAATGACCTGGTTATTCAAGCTGTGGTTCCAGTTGTGAATGTTTGTCCTCATCGCTTTGTTTGTGATTCAAAATAGACCAGCACATTTATGAAATTATATTGAAAATGGAAAGGATGCTTTTTCATAACACATCTAAATCATAACAGTACCTAACAGTTACTACATAATGAAACGCTTTCATGAGGTTAAAAAAAATAAGCACAAACCACCCCTTTCCTTAAAGGCTCTTATGTGGGTATTTCTGTTTTCAGAGGCCTCTATTCTGTCACTGATGATGTAAATTATGGTGGACAAAATCCAGAGTAGTGATCTGATCAAAGTCCTGAAATACCAACACACATGTACTCTGCCACAATGTAACAACCAACTAGCCATCTGAGGCTAATACAGAATGGCATAAATCAAGGAGCTGGGCAGAAGAGCACACACACACACACACAATTATTACAGGCATACAACAGACTAATCAGAGGGCAGTGTAAGCCTTCACATATTGTAGCCCATCTGCAACTACTGGAACCAATCAACCTTTGGGATACATCTGTGGAATGATCTGCTTGGTTATGGGGTCTGTCTTTGGCAATGTTGAAACAGATAAGTTTGATGACCTTGCAGCATCTTAAACGCCTGGTGTAATTATTTAATTAGTATTTAGCCATCTATATACTACTTTGACAATCAATGTATGAAAGCAAATTGGATTTGCTGAATAAAGAAATTACATAAAATCGTATCTACTAAAATACTATGACCGAACTGTACAATATGTACATTGCATACCTGGTGCGTTATTCAGCTAAATAATTATGAATATTGTGATGTTTCAATGGACTCTGTTTTATCCGCTTCTTTCTACAGTAGGTTGCAGATGTGGCTCCCGGTCTCTTCTCTTGTGGGGAAACAGCAATGCTGGTTGTTTTCATTCATAACAGTAACAATGTGTTTCTTAACATCCATAATAATATATGTTATCTAAAAAAAAGGGAAACAACTACAATTACATTACATATTACAATTCCTTGCCTAAGAAACTGCAACATAACTTCACAGATGGTGGTGAAACTGTATCCAAGCTCTTGGTAGAAATTATATAAAGCCAAGACACCACACACATTAGAATACTCCCATGTGTTTGAGTCTTCTGTGCTTTGATTTTATTTCAATACAACAGGCATGTTTTAAGTGACTGAAGCCATTCTAATACATGCACACATTGAATACATATTTGACACAATCAAAATCATTCTAGGATTAGCCTATAGTCCTTAGTTTACAATCTTATGCGACACATTGAGATCAAATAACTCATTAGCTTGCAGGTCATCAGGGGTGCCTAAATGTAATCTTTAAAAGACCAACATGAAAAAAGAAAACACATCTATAAATGCAACACTTATCCCCTTTAGCATTCTCGTTAAGTGTGTGTTTATATATATATATATATATATATATATATATATATATATATATATACACACACACAGTGCCTTGCAAAAGTATTCAGACCCCTGACCAATTCTCTCATATTACTGAATTACAAATGGTACACTGAAATTTCATTCTGTTTGATATTTTATTTTAAAACACTGAAACTCAAAATCAATTATTATAAGGTGACATTGGTTTTATGTTGGGAAATATTTTTAATAAATAAAAAACTGAAATATCTTGCTTGCATAAGTATTCAACCCCTGTGTTGTGGAAGCTCCCACTTTACACCGATGAAAGAAATTGCCCTAACGAGGACACAATTACCTTACCATTGGCCTCCACCTGTGAACCATTAAAGTTGCTGTCACATTGGATAAAAACCCCACTGTTGAAGTATCATTGGTCAGACTGTGAATCTGAAGGAAAATGAAGACCAAAGAGCATTCTACACAAGTTAGAGATAAAGTAATACAAATGCATAGATTAGGGAAAGGGTACAAAATAATATCCAAGTGTTTGGATATGCCTGATTATTGATCAGGAAGCTTCCACTTCCTGATCAATAATCAGGAAGTGGAAGCTGCATCACACCACCCAGGCACTGCCAAGAAAAGGCCGTCCCTCAAAACTCAGCGCTCAAACGAGGAGACTTGTGAGAGAAGCCACAGAGAGGCCAACAATCACTACAGGAGCTACAGTGAAGGAGCTACAGAGTTCAGTGGCTGGGAGTGGAGTAATGGTGCACCAGTCAATCATATCAAGAGCTCTGCATAACACTGGCCTGTATGGGAGGGTGGCAAGAAAGAAGCCATTACTCAAAAAGTATCATCTGAAAGCACGTCTGGAGTTTGCCAGAAAGCATGAGAGTGACCCAGCTGCGATGTGGGAAAAGGTTTTGTGGTCAGATGAGACCAAGATAGAGCTTTTTGGCCAAAACTCAAAGCGCTATGTGAGGCGCAAACCTAACACTGCCCATGCCTCAAGACATACCATCCCTACAGTGAAGTATGGTGGTGGCAGCATCATGCTGTGGGGATGCTTCTCCTCAGCAGGGACTGGGCATCTTGTTAAAATTGAAGGAACAATGGATGGAGCAAAATACAGGGAAATACTGCAAGAGAACCTGCTTCAGTCCGCTAAAAAACTGAAGCTTGGGAGGAAATTCACCTTTCAGCAGGACAATGATCCCAAGCACAAGGCCAAAGCAACATTGGAGTGGCTCAAGAACAAAAAGGTGAATGTCCTACAGTGGCCCAGTCAAAGTCCTGATCTCAATCCCATTGAGAATCTGTGGCACTATTTGGAAATTGCTGTCCACAAGCGTCGTCCAACCAACCTGAACAACCTGGAGCAAATCTGCCAAGAAGAATGGGCCAAAATCACTCCAACATTGTGTGCAAAGCTGGTACATACTTACCCCAAAAGACTTAAAGCTGTTATTGCTCTACCAAATATTAATGTGTGCGAGTTGAATACTTATGCAAGCAAGATATTTCAGTTTTTATTTTTCTTAAAAATATTTCCCAACATAAAACCAATGTCACCTTACAATAATTGATTTTGAGTTTCAGTGTTTTAAAATAAAATATCAAACAGAATGAAATTTCAATGTACCATTTGTAATTCAGTAATATGAGAGAATTGGTCAGGGGTCTGAATACTTTTGCAAGGCATTGTGTGTGTGCATATATATATATATATATATATATTTTATACTGCGCCCAGGGCTTGCTTGATATTTGCTGTAGAATTAATTACTTTTAACCTGCATCAGCTACAAAGCCTCTAAAGTCTGTTAACTTCTCTTCTGAAATTCTGAATGCACTCCATGCAACTTATAAAAAGAAAAGCAAATGAAAAAACAAAACACCATGTTAAAAAAAAATGAGGACAGACAAACACACAAAGACTTTTCTGCACTTAACTGTAAGCATTTCCTACCTTCTATTTGAGAGTCAAAAAGTGATGACAGATAAATGCATGAAAAAGTGTTCCACAATGGGAAAATAAACTCAGGAATCAGACCAAACTGAAACAGCACAATAAATCTCCTAACTATATACACACACACCCAGATATTAATAAAAGCTGATGTTTCATGAATTGAGGATTATAAAATATTTTAAATATGTAAAAACTGTTTATTCAGTGGCAGCACAAACTGTTGAAAATAATTTGCTGCCACTATAATGATTCGAATATACAGTACTCGTTTTATTTTACACAACAAAGCTGCCTGTCATTCCAAACAAACAGACGTCTCACCTGTTTCACACATTACAAAATGTGTTTAATAAACTAACTGCTATATGTAAAAATGTAGAGAAGATCAGTAAGAAAATAAAATACGGGTGCAGTTCTGCACCCCAGCAATAAATAAACTGAAACCAATAGTACTTCCACCACAGCAGAACCAATTGTAATGGAATATAAAAGTATGCAAGTCCTTCATACATACAACATATAAAAAAAATCTTAAGAAACAACTGAATTACAGACTAGCCACTGATGTGCAGTCACCTTGAGACATAGAATGTGGGAGTCATACTGTACCTGCACACACATCATCTGAAATTATTATATATTTTTTTTGTATTTTTTTTTCTGGAATTTGGGTTCTAGAGGTTGTAAGTGTGCCTTTTTCTATTTAATTAATAAACTTAGTTTTACAATTCTATACAGTTTTACAATTCTTGGACAAGCTTAGAAAACAACATTGTACCTTCCCCACTTAAAGAAACATTTCTCCAGAGCCGCACAATAATTGACAGTCTGTACCAAAGTGTAAAGAACACGAGCAGAAACCGGGTTTTCATATTGCCTTTTCATAGTGCAGTGAAATCCTTCTCATCCCCATCTCCTAGGCTTGCCCCCAGTTAATTGCAGCACAGCCAGTTTAAACATTATTTTTTCAACCTTAAACATAATGTTTGCATAAAGTGGAAAGAGCAAACATTGTTCTGCAAAATGGGTCTCTCACCGATAACACAGACTGTGCTTGCATTCACAGCCAGACCCAAGGCAACCCAGTCACGACAAAACTCGGTATTTAAAACCATTGTTTAAAATCAGAATTTCTGCAACATGTAGGCCTACAGTTCTTTAAGTAAACAAATGTGCATTACCAAACTGAAGTGCTCAGCCTCATACTAGTTTTATCAAGTTAAAATATTGCCTTTCTTGCACCAAGAGCGTGCCTGAGAAGTGAACTAGTGAAGAAGCCTGGAATCCCAGTCAGCCACAGTACCTGGTGTTTAAAGGATGTGTTCCAGAGTGAGGAGGAAGAATATTGATAATGCAGATGGAGGTCTGATCACTCTCCTCTCCTCTCCTTGCAGGTCAGGACTGTCCTGGCTGTAAGGGAGAGTCTGCAGCTACACCCGCCACCCCTCTCTCCCAGCTAGGATCCCCGTTGGTGGAGGAAAAAAAACAAAGGCTCTCCTAGGAAGAACAAAACAATACAGAAGTGTACGTTTCAATAGAGGAAAACTAAAGTTTATGCCAGATTGCATGTTTTTAAATCAATAGTTCTAACATTGCAGCAACTGCCCTTCACAGTTGGCAGTGAGTGCAGTGTATCTGCAGCCCCCCCCCACTCCCCTCCCAGTTGACAGCCCCCCATTTCACTGGCTCCATTGCCAGTCAGTGTGTGTCGTATTGACAGAGGCTTTATCTCCTTGTTTTCCTGCTGCACAGATCGAGCCAGTCTGACTATAATATTATCATTAAGTAAGCATTCCTTTTTCCACGCATATCTTTTATGCAAAACAACATCTGGAACACCAGTCAGTCAAGAGCAAGAAAGACAGATTGAAATCAACTTTTTAGGACTTGGGCCCCAAAACCATTACATTCATCTGAGTCTACTTAGGAGCGCAAACGTTTATATTGCTTTAACATCATGTACACCATTTATATTACTGGTGCGGTTTATGAACAACTGCTTCAATCGTCCTGCACATCTGCTTTAAGTGTAAAGTAAAGGAGATTCCTCTTGTGTCTCATCCAGATTTTATCTTTTGCTCTTATTTTTGAAAAAAATAAAATAAATCGTGATGCTGTATGTACAGATAAAGTACAGTGCAGGATTCAATTCCTAAAAAATAGATAAATATACATTTTTGAAAATGCTACAACATGGCGCATCCAGTAAAGGCACTCCGCGCGGAGTGCAGGATGTGCCCTATAGCCTGGAGATCGCAGGTTTGAATCCAGGCTATGTCACAGCCAACCGTGATCGGGAGTTCCTAGGGGGCGGCGCACAATTGGCTGAATGCTGCCCGGGTAGGGAGGGCTTAGGTCGGCAGAGGAATCCACGGCTCACCGCGCATCAGCGACCCCTGTGGCCGATAGGGCGCCTGTGGTTCTGCAGTGGAGCCGCCAGATCTGTGTTGTCCTCCGGCACTATAGGTCTGGTGGCATTGCTGTGGACCTGCAGTGCGAAAAATAACGACTTGGCAGGAGCACGTTTCGGAGGACGTGTGTTCCAGCCTCCGTTTCCCGAGTCGGCGGGGGGGTTGCGAGCGGTGAGCCGAGGATACAGATAATAATTGGGCATGCTAAATTGGGGAGAAAACCGGGGTAAAAAAAAAAAAAAAAAAAAAAAAAAAAATTGGCGACGACTAAATTTTTTTAAAAAAGAAAAAAGAAAATGCTATAACATTTGATCATAACATTTATAACTGTTTTAGTAAATTCAAGTAAATATGCATGTTATCTATTCGTGTATTGTTTTACTACAACACATTTTTCTTTTGCATTACATCTCTAAACATTCTGAGGCTAAATGATAAAAAAAAGCTACAGCAGATAAAAACCTCATAATTGTATTTAAGACTGTCTCAGATGCAGACAGTGGTAATGGGGTTGTGTGGAGCCAGGAAATACTGCAGAACTGTGTTTCTGCTCAGACAGCTGACTCCAGTGTCATTTAAGAATTCCTTTTACTGAGATCACACTATGAATCATGGGAATCAATACCATGAAACAACATAAAAATACTGTTGAGCAAACAAACACAAAAGTAAATCTCTAACCTTTTTTTTTTTTTTAAAGAATATATACCGTATATAATTACAATGAAAACAGCAAGTGCACACCTACCTCCGAGGTTCCCTACATGATTAGTCTGAACAAGGCTTTTGATTAATAAAGGCTCACAGATTGTTTTTACTAAGAATAACACACTGGCAAAGAACCAGAAAAAAAAGCAGTAGAACAATAGACTCAAACAGCCAGAGCAAACACAATTGCCAACCTTATTCCTTCGCCAATAACGATAGGATTGCCAGGTCAACTAATCCACACTGAAAACTAAAAGCAGAACTTACTCCCTCCCGACTCAGCTCACATATCGGCACACGGTAAACGCCAGCCCCAGAAACAATGTATCCTTGAAGAGATGTCTCCCTTTCTGGAACTGCTGCCAAGACTTGCCCAATGACTTTTCCCCCCTTTGTGTAATTGAAACACCTACCCGTCTGAGCCACAGACTCCTGCTCAGACTTGAAGCCCAGAGTCTCAGTACATGGCGCAGTCTGTTGTTAATGACAGAGTCTGTAACCTGATCCTCCCGGAGGGTGCTTTGAATAAGCACTTCCCTCTCCCTCTGCTTCCCCATTGTTCCGCCCTATCGTGCCAGCTGTTTCTGACAGCCAAATTGCTGTGCACTGAGAAATGATTGCTGTCACAGGAGGGTTTCTTACATTTGTTTTTTTTGTTGTTGTCTTTTAGAACGCTTAGGACTTCATGGCCAAATTATACATATTATGGTCCTACTGTATACCAGAGGGAACAGCTGCACAATTAAAAAAAAATGTAAAATTTCCAGTTTTCAGATTATGTAATGCAGTGAAAATATTTGTTCTGAAACTACAGTAAGTTGCATGTTTTGGTGGTTGTGACGAATGTGCAATTCCCCCAAGCTGTGCAAACCCCAAATCTAAGTGTGTTGTGAAAACTGTACAAATAAACTCTGACCAGCCACTTGCAACAGCTTTTCTCCAGCGCTGCATTCACCTAATCAGTGGTAGTCCCAGTTCTTAGGTTGAACAGTAGGACAAATACCTTTATTAACCTTTATGTCTAGTTTCTACAATACTCATGGTTGCAGTTAAAAATATTTTCCAAATTATATGTACTGAAATTCTTTCAGTAACCGTACTTGGCAACTACACTGTAATAAAAATGTCTAACCTAATCCACCATACTGAGAATAGTAACTTCATATTTACCACAACCCAAGATACAATCCTCCCTTTCCCCAAAACAAGTTGAGAATGCAAGAACTATTCTACAAAAACCTCACTGTTCATTTGAAAAAACAAAGAATGCATATATGTTATGAAAATGTATAGCAAGTACAGTGTAACATTGGCCATTTCTATTACAAATGATTGTGCTTTTATAAAACTCATTTGTTTCTTCTTTTCTGCCCCAGGACATCAAGAAATACAGTAACTTTCACTAAAATGGAGATGCAAGCAAATAGAGATGCAAAAATTATTTAATCTCAACTTCAGAATATTTTTGGGGGGGATTCCAAAACAAATAAACTGATATTTCTGTTATGAAAAAATATATTTTTCAATTTCAAAAAGGCTCATCCATTTTAAAATACATATTTTTTACCTTTACAGTATTAGTTCTGTTAGATTATCACTTTGCACCACTTCCCTCCCTTTAAGGTGAGACAGAGCTGAATTAGTCACAAGCATCTCTGCACTCACTGCTTTCCAGTGGTTTTCCTCAATAAAAGATAGCTTTGAATATCCACAGCAATAACTCATAACCTCCCCCACAGAAGACCACTAAACACACTGCTAAAGAAAATCAAACAGTTCGATATCAGTCACTTTACAATATATATATATATATATATATATATATATATATATATATATATATATATATTGTAATCTAGATGGCTCAAAAAAACAAACAAAAAAAAAACACACACACACACTGCACAATTGAACCTCAATATGAAATGAACATGGGGGGGGGGGGGGGGGGGGAGCTGAGCTTCTAAGCTTTCCGAGGATACTGCCCCTTTCAGTCTAGCTGCTACAATGACGGAGCAATAGACTCAAAACCAAACCTAAACTGTGAACTCTGTCACATGATGAGAGGCTTTTCAGGCGATCGTAGTTCCGGCTAGGAGTACCGCATACACAAACTGAATAAGTCTTTGGAAAGCCCAGAGTCTGTACTTTTGAACAAGCCATGAGGTGGCTTTTACGGTTCCTGAGTAATATGTGCGTAACCTTCTGTGCACTGGAGACCCAAAATGAACAACACCTACATAGACTTAATAACGTCTTTTCTTTTCCAAAACTATTTACTTACTGCAGTGTACTGAGTTTCTATAATCCTTAAAGATAGCCGCCGAGAATCACGTACGAGAGAATAAAGTCCTGCGGCACTTAAAATATCCAGCATTACTTTTATTTATTTATTTATTTATTTCATAGTGCTTTCGTCACTGACACCCACTTCCTTAGAGATTGTTGTAGCATTTCAGGCATTCTAAATTGGGTGGAAAATACAGTAGCTTGGTGTCTTAAAATATCTCTGCAGGACTTTCCTGCACTGAAAGTTGCAGATATGCGGGAGCAACTTGGAAAATGCGCTATTCCCGCACTGAAATTCAAGCCCTGGGGCGCATCCTGCACTCCACGCTATATACACACACACACACACACACACACACACACACACACACATATATAAATATATATACACATATACATATACACACACACATATTTTATACACACGGGAAAGTCTTTGTTAAACAATACAAAATCAGAATATGCCGATGAACAAAAGGTCAGGTTTATCACATGCTCCCTTGGCAGGATGTAGGCCACTATTTGTGTGAATATTGTAATAAGGCTTTTTATTCTAATTCAAATGGAGCTAAAATATATGGAATAATCCAAGTAAAAAATAGTTCAGCTTTATACCCATATCTTGTTTTATATGACGCCAAACTAACTTGTATATGTGTGACTGAATTTTAAATCGTATTTATAATAGACTTAATCACAGTAATGTTTCTGCAGAGCAGTGCAAATATAATCTAAGATGCTTGCTAAAATGGGAACACATTAACACTTCAACACCACTGACTGATTAACATTACACAAACCTAATTAAGTGATGGGGGGAAAATTACAGGGAGGAGGAGGAGGGAGCTGCATTGTTTTAAAGTGAATGACATACAGTATGCTAAACTGATTTGCACAACCTATAAAAATAGTAGAGTATTGCAACACTGGTGTTTTTTATTATTATTTATTTAAAATAGGCATGAATAGGGGATTATTCACATAAACGTCACATTTAAAACTAAGGTCCTTTGGCTACAGGTTGCAGGTTACAAAAATATACAAAGGTTTTGTTACAAACCTTGGATTACAGTGACTGGACAAAATTATAAACACCAGTCATAACCAGATCTGGACAGACTGACTACCCATCATGACTAAGGCCCTGTCCACACTACGTAACCGATCTCGAGAACCATACTCAAAACCGTTCTCAAACGTTGTTGTTGTTTGGCGGGAGGACAGAGGCTCTAATTAGACAGTCAGCGGATGGCGCTGCTTGTAAAAAAAAAAAAACCCACATGAAAAAAAAAAATTATAAAACAAATTGTACAGACCGATTACCAGAATCATGTTCCGAAAGATGTAGCCCAAGGAATACCAGTCACCCATGTACACAAACTAAAATATGACCGTTATACTAGACACAGGAAGGTGAAGCAGTCATGGTTTCAAACATTCCCTCTGGTCCCGAGAGAACATTTTCACAGACGGCAAGGCAGAAACACGCAGCTTCAAGATCACAGCTAAGTTTTTTTGTTTGTTTGTTTGTTTGTTTGTTTTGCTATCTCTTTAAAATGTGTTGAAATATTTTGGAAATAGTAACAGCGTGGATTCGAAAGTGGAATAATTTAATAAAATAATAAACATTTATTATTTTGAAAAGGATTAGTCTCACTGATTTATTGAGTTTCAGTGTCAGAATCGGTGCAATATTACTGTCAGTAGTCACAGGTGGAAGAACACAGTAAAAAAAAAATTAACACAGTAGTGGCTGTAAAATCCTACTATTATCAATCACATTAGTACAATCTTACTAGCGGTTGGTCAGGGAGACATGAATATTAACATACACTAATAGCACGGTCTACTGGCAAAATGTTGCTTTACCGTTCTGTAGTGGAAAAAAAAAACGTGTCAAAGTCAAAATAATGTAAAGGATTATGCAGTACATGAATATGTCTGCAAACCTATTCAGAATTTAGGAAATCTGTAATGACGTTTTTTCATGTGGGACTACTGACATTTATTAAATGGGAATCAGAGTTATAGTGCAAATGAAAGTCTTAGAGGGAACGTAGTTATGGTATAATGATAAAGATCTGCAAAGGTGTTGGTTACAGAGCTGTCAGCAATTTGCTAATAAAGTTCAGTTAAGTTCAATCTCGTCTTTGTGTCGCATGCATTACACGCACCAAACTAAACAAGCTGCCACAACCAACCCATTGAAGAGAGCTGAAACAAGTATTTTAAGAAAACTAATTTCTCACAAAGGAATAATCAATGTTTCACAGGATTATTATTATTATATTTTGGCCGTTACGCAAACTGAAGACACTGAGAATCCTGATTTTTTTATATAAGTTTAAACAGTGGTATCTGTAAAAATTCAGGAATGCATTCCTCAGCCCCAATGGCCTAATATAACAATCCAGTGTCTAGTCTATTTTAATTCCTGCTGTTGGAGTCAATCGGGAACATGCAACTTGCATTATTCTTTGTGGCGATATTAAAGTTAAAGGATTACAAAATGGGTTAGGTCCACTTACATCCTGCCTGTCATGAAATCTGTAAGCCTTAAATATACAGTCATGTTAAAACTAGAACGGAAAACCCATGTTGAGGGAGCCTCCTTAAACAATTCCCAAATATAATAAAGAAACGTGTGTTGTGTTGAGGATTCCAGACTGAGCTTTGTAAAAGAATAACTAGTCTGTTCTATTGTATGTACAGTATTCCTTTCAAAGTATCTTGACACAATGTTGTCAGAAACTTATCTACAGACATGATTTACTTCTTATTGTAGACACCCCATATGTCTGTGTTAAAGATGCATTTGAAATGTAAGCAATATACCCTAAAAACAAGGAAAGTAATTGTACTCAACAGACTGCACCTCTGCTTGGCCAAGAAAGAATTTCTGAGACCATCATGTTTAATATACTCATAGTAAAAGTAGGGGCAGCTTCCTTTAGCATGCCTCAGGCCTGCCCTGGAGGGAGCACCCTCCATTGATGAAGAAGTCAGGGAGTCTGACTATTGATCCCATTGTGATCTTTATTAAGCTGCTTGAAAAGCTCCCAGTGCCAGATTGTTAGGTGATTGTGGGATGTAAACCACTGTCTACTGGAAGGCTATTCTGGCTAAATTCAGTCAAGCAAAAACTGTTCCTCCTAACTCAAATCAAATTCTGCCATGCAATGTGATTTCCAGAAAATATAAAGCTTAGGACCCCCAAGTCATTTAGAGAAATTAAAAGTTTGAAAATTAAGTCAATGTATGCATGGCCTTAAATCAATTTTCCAGTTCCAGAAAAAGTTTGCGTACACTTTATTGCAATCACGTGTTTGAAAAACGTCTGTGGTGTGCTAATATTAAAACTCAGAAACATCATAAAGCATAATGTATTAGGTATGCTATCTCTAAAAGTGTCTTTTTTACCGTATTTGTTAGTATTCATCTAGCAATGTAACCTTGACGCCTAAATTAAGCTAAAACGGGGGGGGTGGGTGTCCTCCTGTGTTCGTCAAAGAACTCCATTAGCGGTTTTGTCTGTGCCTTTTGTAATTCTTAGTTCCCAGCATGGGATAACTGGAACCAACAGGAAAGTGAGAGACACATTCTCAACTAGGTCTGCATCACAAAAGCCACTTTACCATGTGTAAATTAACTACATTTTGTGCACCAAGGGAAGATAGATGTGGCACGTACAAAAACACGACTAGTAGTGCCAGACATCTATCGCTTCGCTTTTCGCACAAAGAAAAAACACAAAACCGTCCAACACTAGCCTTAAGTAAACAGCACCGTAATGAATTCCAGCTAGAGTTACCATGAGAGAAAACTACTGTACCAAGACTAGAACTCTAATGTTTACCACATTTGCCATGGGTCATCAAAGAAACCCCCAAATTCATAACTTTGGAGCGTCTATAAATAAAGCAACTGGGGATTCTGTTTTTAAATGGCCTTCAAACAAACCAAAACTGCACCCGAATATCATTTCAAAAACCGATACCAAATTCAAAACAGCAGCCTATCGACTGGTTATTTATAACCCCAAAAAGGTTTTTGTTAAAAAAAGCCAGTCAGAGAACACTTAATTCTGTTTAGCGTTGCCTTAAAAAAAAAAAAAAAAAACGCGTGTATATAGGTATAGCTAGTAATATTAGGATGATCAAAACAACAACAAAAAAAACGTCTATATAAAATGTCAAAAAATAACCAACTTACCTCTATAGAGAATATTAAGTAAGTGCTTTTAGGATCGATCAAGTCTTTCCAGCAGTAAAACTACTTAGCTTGCCATCAGTGGAGTGGATACCGTGGGTCTACCAGAAATGAAACGCTCCTTTGCCCAAAATTCCATCAACATCGCCTGTACATAAGTTCTTCCATCAAGTTTTAGAACTTTCCCCGACCTTCATGTTCCAAAGATACTATAAGCACTGTTGCACAACTTATTGGAGACAGAAAAAAAAGAAATGGGTCAACTTTTTGTTCTGCCAACCGAAAAGCATAGACTCTAAAGGAAGTGGCCCTGCAACTCTGCGCCTGGAGAGTGTAATTAAAAGACCCATTACCACATCATTTCCTCCCAGCTCATTCGCATAGCAGCCACCTGGGGAGACAGACAGGCCGATTCTTGAAAGCTAGCTGTAAACAACACAGGAGTATGGATTGATTATTTCAGTCAACCTTAAACAAATAGAGAGATAATACATATTTACACAGTGCCATCGCGCTGAATGGCGCAGTGGATTGTGTGACGTGAGCCCAACAACGTCTGGCACCTTTTTCCAGATTGACAAAACCGGGTTTGTAAGCAACAGGATCCGGTATACATTTCAACTTTTTTCTTTTTTTTTTTTTTTTTTTTAAATAAAATCGATAAAAACAAAGCCTGTGTTTAACAAAACAGACCATGTGCGTATAATCAGATTTGTTTTTGTTACTGAATTTTTTAGTTTAGCCAAATAAACAAAAAAGAAACGAGTTTAATACGCACCCCATGTATTTTGCCTTTGCAAGTCTGAAAATCCGAATGTATACAAATCACGACAAACCATGACGATATATATATATAAAAGCAATGATATTTTAAAACATAAGAAAATAAACTGCAGATCATATCAGTACAGCTACCCACAAATACTGAATAAACTGAGCATTCAGTTACCCAAAAAGATGCAACCATTATAGCCTATGTATTATTGCTATTATTTTCTAGTAAACTTCATTGACAAAAAAAATATATTGAAGGCATCGATAAAGACTTGTTGTCAAACTGTTTTGTCAAAGTTTTGTACAACTTTTTAACCTTGTCTAAATACAGCATACCACAATCTAAAAAAGTTGTATAATAACTGCATGGTGAGAAAGGCAAGCGTTTTGAAGTGCTTCATACGTGGCCCAACATGAATGTTGCCTTATAAATTGTGCAAGTGTAGTTACTGACGACAGTTTAGAGATTGATAATATTGAAATAAAAAGTATTCTGGAGTAAAACAAGCAACCAAAAACAAGCAAACCGATCCTGCATTCCATTATTATTACAGAACGAAAGTGAAGGCATGAAAGGGAATTACAGTGGAGCTCCTTCAGTGAGTTATCTAACAGAATTTACCATAACATTCACCGCCATAATCTTAATCAAAGCAGTGTATGTCTAATACATGTAGCACTGTCACATTCATTGTTCATTTATATTTAAGAATTTGTTTTTAATTTGACTTAATGTTGACTTTAAAATATTCTAAATATTAATTTAGAAAATAGTTATGCATGTGATCAGATTTCTACACAGTATTAACTATAATTTTATAAAGCTACAATTGCCTTCATACCCCCAACCTACAAAAGGCCAAGGGCATTCAGCTGCGAGTCCTTGATCTATGGTGACATGCTACTATGTACAGTATGAGTTTTAAATCATGGGTTTATCAAACATTTATACAAACATTGGCAATTTTACTAAAGCAGTGGTGTGTTTCTGGAGTGCCACAGTATGTATGGGAGTTTGGTTGAATTGTACAAAACATAGACCCCAGCGCTTAGACCAGTCATTGAACATGATTCTGTTGTTATCCATAGAAAAAAAAAATTCTTCCAGATACTGAGTTTGATAATTCCTATTGCTGTTATTATTTATGTTATGTGTGAGATGTTGACAGATGGTCTGTCAGTTGATACTGAAAATATAGAAGTTATATTCAGGCTTTGCTTGCCCCTGCGGTGAACTTAAGATGGGGCTGTGGAATGGCGGACAGACTTTATTGATCACATTAGATTCAATTTTATATTACAACTAAGGCACAGAACAGTATTCCTTTAACCCATTACAATCATGTGGGCTTTGTTTTTGTCAGAATTCAAATTCTGTGAAGCAGGGTGCATATTTTACATTTAGCAATGTGTATTAATATGTCCTTTACTAAAACAATATTCATCATGCAGTCTGTTTAATTTATCTTAAAAACAATGTTTCGACTATTATCAAAATGATGAAAATCAAACATCTAACAGTTCATGTTGCTTTAGTGCATTATTGATCTATTTCTGACAGTACAATAATGGACTACCCCCAACAACATTTAAACAATATATGAGCAAACTGCTATTTTGGAAGAAAATAGCTGGCTGACAGTCTTTGTGTATAGTCTCAGCATACTAATTTAGTAGGCCTCATATGACATTATATTTTTTATCCTCCACTAAGCGCCATTTTAAGTTCTGCCTTACAATCAAAACCACTGAAAACAGGGCTCCCGAGTGGCGCACCCGGTATACGTCGCCAGTTCGAGTGCAGGGTATTCCACTGCCGACTGTCGACTGGAGCTGCCAGGGGGCAGCGCACACTTGGCCGAGCGCCACCAGGGGGGGTTGGGCTTAGGTCGGCCAGGGTGTCCTCGGCTCACCACGCACCAACAACCCCTGTAGTCTGGCCGAGCGCCTGTGGGCTTGCATGTAAGCTGCCCAGAGCTGCGTTGTCCTCCGACGCTGTAGCTCTGAGGTGGCTGCATGGTGAGTCTGCAGTGTGAAAAGAAACGGTCAGCTGACAGCACACACTTCGGAGGACAGCGTGTGTTCGTCTTCGCCGCTCCAGTCAGCACAGGGGTGGTAGAGGTAAGCTGAACCTAAAAATAATTGGATATTCTAAATTAGGAGAAAATACTTGGTGATTACTAAATTAAAAAAATAAATAAAAAACACTCAAAACATGGGGCTTACACAAAACTGGATGGTGGGTTTTACAATACAGAAGGGGATTAGGGTCTTATATTTCAGCTTTGTGAAATAAGTAGTATGAATCAGGCTTTGTGAAGTTAGGGTTTAAAGGTGTAGTTCTCTGAATATGTTGTAGAAGATTGTTAACTTAGCCTGTGTATAGGCATTTTCTTTCATCAGTTTAGGAGGGGGGGGGGGGGGGGGGATTACCTTCTCATTTTTGTATACTTTCTTTGATGGAACTTACAAATCATATGCATAACTGTCTACTGCTATGAAAGCATTTCTGTCTAGTTAACAGTTACCTCGTTTCCACGACACTGCAACACCGTGCTGGCATGGTGCTGTCACTGTTGTGACAGCGGGTAGAGTTGTTTCCACGATGTTTGTACAAATCCATACCGTGCCCTGCCGTGTCAGCATGTGCCGTGCCAGCATCCTTTCATATCTATACCATACCATAGTGTACAGTACAGTAGAGTGAGGTACTGTAGCTGCTGATCTACTTTGGGATTTGCATACCTTGGTACTAGGGTTAGGGTTAACAGATTTTCAAAGAGAAAAACTGGGCCTTTTTTCCATTTTCTTCAATTCATTGACGCCTTACCAACTCCGAAGCTGTTGAAATAACTGTATATAATAACATTGTGTATTTATTATGTTTATATGTTTTCGGTTGCTACTTTTAATTAAGTCGAGAGTGTATTTCTCACACACTATCGCAATGTGTTTATTTATTGATACCTAGTCTGTAAAGCACTGAAACTACGTAAAAACCCAACAACTGCTGAACCTCGTCTTCTTTAATATTAGCATCAAAAGGGTATCCATGATGTATTTTAAAAAATAATACATGTGCATCCAGTGAGTTACATGAGAACAATTCCATCTCGAGTTTCTGTGACAGTTTATAAATTACTCGAATAAAACTGCAAAATTGGGACAATCTAACAATCTAACCCGTTTTCCCAGAACGTGGTAACCCTACGATACGAATGACATTTACTTTTATGATAAAAAAGCATTGCCTAAAAAAATACAATATATTTTAATAAACGGTATTCGGTGTCACTTAAACATTAGGTGTAGCACAGTCTTAACAGAAATACCATAGGTTCCCTACGTTCTTGCTTCGTCGTCTCCATAGAGATGCAGCACGCAGTGAGTAGGCAGATCTAGATGTAATCGTGGCAGTTAAAGAGGCGGTCCAAGATGTCATTTCCATGGTTACGTATTTTCCTTGCTCTCAACTGAAAAGTAGGACGCAGTCGTTGGAGCTGATTGTTCTCTGTCTCAACACAAGATTACCGTGGGTAAGTGGGATGTTATGCCTTGTTTTGAATTATAAACTATGAAAGCACAAATACATGTTTAAAAAATCAATAGTCTAAATAGTCTTCGCATTGCTTAATTAAACGTTTATTTTATGAATACTGCAATCGAGGCCTAAATTACAAATATATATATATATATATATATATATATATATATATATATATATATATATATATATATATATATATAATTTATTTCCTGCGTGTGATAAAATATAACTAGTCTCACAGCATAAGATGTTTTTTAAACGCTTGTATTTAAATGTTAGACAAATCATTAATGTGGATACGGGATTTATTTGTATTATAAAGCAACCGAAGCAAAATGGACAAAATGGACAAAATGGACAGTGGTGCACAAGTGGAAAAAAATGGTACGTGTTTAATTTTTTTAAATTATTGGGTACTGGTAGGCGATAATAATTATTGCAATGCATGTAAATGACGCTCTGTGCGTGTGCGTGTGTTGGTGTAGTGTAACATTTTTTTTTTTTAATTAATTCAAAAATCCATTATTTTATTTTCACCGAGGCCCAGTGCAGCACACGTAGAAGTTAGGACGTTAAACTAAATTACATACGTTATGTTAAACTACATTTAGTTGTAACATATCACGTTATTATCAAAGGCAGGGAACTGCAGTAGAGAAGTACAATAAAAAGTACATTGTGAAAATTAAATAACGACCGCTGCATAAAAATGACATGTTTTTTGTATCTGTTGAAAAATGCATTATTTTTACGTCATTGCTCAAAAAACCAAAATGGATGAAAATAGTGAAAATCTTGCAACAGCCCAGATTAATATAAAGTTAAGTTGATGTTGTACTGTTGACACACTTAAAAGGGGTGAACCCTGGAATCATTTACAGAGGTGCTTGTACCACAAAATGCAAATCTAAATGTCATGGGCACTCAAATACTTGACCTCCTAGTATTACAAAAATGTAACATTTTGTGAGTCTATGTAGGTTATTTATTATGGTTCAGTATTTATTTTGACGTGTTTCAAATGAAATGTGTTTTTTATTTTATTATTATTATTTTTTTTATATATATATATCCTGGCACAATGGTTACAGCATTGGTTTTGTACTGTACTTGGTTTTAACAAAAAGTTACTATTTTGGCTGTGGTTAAATAATAAATAAATCAAATCTGAAATCACTTAAATCCCTACTTTCATATTAGGTATCAAATCTGTGAATGACAGCAGTGTGCGTCCCAGTTCACAGATTCCTGGACTGGGGAATTGCACTGATACAGGTGATGAGAAAAGGGCACATGGACGTCGAACAGGAGTGGTTGAGACTGATTCAGATTATGTGAAACTGGCAAAACAAGGAGGGCAACAAGGTAGTCTAGATGATTTTATTTGTATTTTAGTTTTCAGTTTCTTTTAATAATACATGGCTTTCCACAATATCATTCTTTAGTATTGTACATTACCTTGTATACTAGCTGAAGTTGCCAGTGATCCATGGTATTTCTTGGGCTGCAGTTATTATCCATACATTTCTACAACAACCCTTGTGGATGATTTTACCCAGTCAAATTATTGCAGTTTATTGAGAATATCAACTCTTTTGTAATCCCCTGTCAATCCTCTCTGTCTGTCCGTCCATCCGTATATCCTGTGAACTGCTTATTCATATGTCATGGAACTTGCTATTAACACTATTTAGCATATATTAACAAGAATACTCAGATTCTGAAGATATACAGGGGTGTCTGTCTGTCTATTCATCCGTCCTTCTTTACAACATGTCACGCTTACATTTTTGCATAGAATTGTTTGTCAAATTCTAATTAAACATGTCATTGCTAATTCTTATTCTATACTGTTCTGTAATGCTGTTGATATATATCATGGTCATCAGCTTTTTCATCATTCCAATAACTCTAATTTTGAATTTACAGCCTTGAAGGGGGATTTATGTTACTGACATACAGTGCTACCCCGTTATAACGTGGTTGTCGGGATCCATAATTAGAGGCTGCATTATTTGTTTTTCACCTTATAACGAATATTGTCATTTTTGTTCCCAAAATGATTTACAATGGCCAAATTAATATTGTAGCGTACCGTGGAAGATGAAGGAAGGAGACACACACAATTTGCAGGTACTCGAGGCCACGGTTTATTGGGACAATTATTCCTGGCCCCTGTCAGCCTGGGCCACACCAAATCAACAAACAGTCTTGTACATTCACACAGCAGCTTGTCTGACTTAACTGTCAGCTCTGTCCGCGTTGATGTGGGCTTTCATGTCCCTGCCTACCCAGACATCAGTCAATCCTGAGTTTACACCACTCTTATTTAAATGGTATATGGGAGCTTTATAAGTACTATATGTCCCAGTTTTAACTTAAATGAGTTTTACATATGGTAATGTAAAACAACAATAAAACCCAACGTTGGTGAGTCACATTGCATTTTGGGGGAAATGGGAGCCACAACCTTACCATGTTATAACCAATTCCGCACTATAACATGTCGCATTATAACGGGGTAGCACTGTACTTGTTATCTCCACTTTTTTGATTGGAGATTGAAGATTATACATTAATGTTCTAAAATGACAAACAAACACAGTGGAAACTCTGATTTATATTATTTTGTTGCATGGTTCTAGTTTTGTAATACATTGTATTGAAAATGTGCATTTTGGTGTCACACACACATTTCAGAAATAGAAAATCACCCAAATTATCTAGGAACATTGTCAATAATAATAATCATGCCCAGCTTATCCTTCTCGAGGTGATTTACTTTTTCATGATACTGATAGCTTTAACTCTCTGAAGCTGTGGTGTGGCATTCTGTCACACAAACATACTTGTTAATAATTATTGTCTGCATGTGTATGTATTTTATTTTGTAACAGGTTTACTGCGGCACGAGGTAAATTTACAATCAAAACCAAATTTGGATTACACAGCTCCTGACTGGTTTTCGTTTGAGTCTAATTCTCAAGAACATCAAAGGTAGGTCTACTCACAGTAAACAGATATTCTTAAGATGTAATGTTAATGCATTGAGGCACCACCAGGTAACTTAAAAAATAAATAAATAATAATTGTACACCCCAATTCTCAGTCCCTTTTTTTTTTTCTTTTTTTTTTTTATTATTTTTTATTTTGTTTGTTATCCACAAAGTAAGAGGTCATATTTAGGCCTGTGCCTGAATGTCAGTTAATGTCTAAGTTGGTGTAAATAGTCCTTTTTGATCTTTTGATCTGACAAATAATTATGGGAATTGTGTTTGAAATGACCTACCTATGTCAGGGAGAGATGGACCAGGCTATTTGGAGGTGGCATGAGTTTACGTCTTATGGAGTTGTGCTGTAGACTGAATGATTGATGGTTGTATACGTCTATGGCTTTGAAATTGTATTTCTTTGTGGAATGAAGACCCTGTAAGAACCAACATAGTGATATACTTCAGAGTACAAGTTTGTTATATGGTTCAAGTTTTAGACATTTATTGTGGAGAGGTGTTTTGCTTCTGAACAAAAGTTGTTTTGCCAAAGATAAGAAAGTTAAATGCATGGGTAAGAGAATTATTTCCAGCTACTTCCAGCTAAGGAATTTACAGATTCAGTATAGCCTATATGCACAAACAGGCTTTGGATTTATGCTTCTCTGATTAGTCTGAAAAGTTTGTGTCAGAATCAGTTGTAGGAAACAATTACAATGATTTTGTACTTCCAGCACTCAAAAAAGAACAATTCCTGATTTTATGACTTCTGAAGAATTCCAGAGAAGTCCAACCAAAGGATCCTTCCAACCCCTGGATGCTCCCTTTGGGACTGATAATAAAACCACATGGGAGCGGGAAGGTGACAACTTTACAGCTGATAAAGATAAGGTAAATTGAATAATGAAAAATAGTGTTTACAATACTGCCTTTCAAATATTTGTGCTGCAACAATATTCTTTTATTCACTTTCTTATGATGTTTGTTTAAAAAAATAGGCAATTGCAGCTAAATAATATAAATATTAGCATTATGGTGATTGTCATATATATACTTATTTATAGAACACCACAATGGTCCAGCCTGTAAGCCAGATGGAGAACCTGTCCTTAACTTCTGAAAACCATCACCTAGCAAGCAAGTTTAAGAAAACGTAAGTACAGTGGAACGTCGCATGTCCGACTGTCGCATAACCGCCCTGATCATTTAACCGCCTCGCTAAATAAATAAATAAATAAATAAATTCAATATTGAAATTAGGCTACGAGAGTAATGGTATCCGCGATGGAAACAGAAAGAAAGCATTATATAATCCGCCTTTTGGTGCGTTCCCCTTTAAGAGAGACGGGCTGTATGCGTGTGTCAGTCAGCTGTGTGTAGCAGTGATGTTTCAATACACCAGTTGAGAAAGCTTTTTGTTTTACTCTTTTTCTGTACAATGTGTTTATATGATGGAGCGCACGGTAGCAGGTATTGGCAGCCTGTGTTGTAGCTTTTAAATGCATTTGAATTAAACAAAGCAAGCTTCATAAATGCAGTGCTTACCGGCCATTTGTTTAAAATAGCCGAAGCAATATTTAAACCAAGCTTCTTATCGGCTGTTGTCAATATCAAGAAAGAGCGCAAAGTACCGTGACAGAGATATTAAGAAAGCAGAACCAGGGGAGCAGGGACTTCTAGAGTTAAGAAAGAAGACATCAGTCGCAGTTTACTGTACATTTACTGTTTGTTTTGTATTTTTTTTTTTAAAAGCTTCACGTGGAGATGGCTTATAGTAAACCACATAGCAACACTTGTTTACATTTGCTTACTTTTAAAGCAAAGAATTTCCCGTGTTTAAAGCAGTTTGAGTGTGCATGTGTAAATGTCATTTTCTATAGATGTTCGCAAATCCGACTTCACATATCCGCCTATACCCCAGTCCACAGGGGATCGGATATGCAAAGTTGTACTGTACAGCATTTGTTGAGCAAAATTATTTTGTCTTGTATCCACTAGAGGGCAAGCTTAAGCCATCAAAGCTCCAAATGTATTTAGCTTCAAACAAGTATGTCAGTAGCATACATCCCCACCACGGCTGGAAATTCAAAATTAGATCTATCCGTATGACAGAAAAGTTGATGACCATGACGTATATCAACAAAATAGTATAGTATACAAAAATTCTTGTGCTCTAATTTAAAAAATGTGCAACATAAAGATTGAAAAATGTACAGACAGATAGCCTCCATATATCCCCAGAATCAAATACTTATGCTAAGTAATTGGAATAACAAGTTTTATTATAATTGGATAAGTGTTTTTCCAGATGTATAGAAAAATATAATAGTTATATACAGATTGACACATCTATGGACAAACATATATCCCCAGAATGTATTACATTCAGTAAATTATTCTAAATAATGTTAAAACCAAGTAAGTGCAGTGCAGGGGGACACACAATATGATCGTTATAAATGGGGGAGGGTGTGGGGGGTGCTGCGGGACACATAACACACATCTGACTAAAATACAAAATAAAATAACTCCCTCTCTGTAATGCACATATAGTGAAGCAAAAATGTAACTTTTCGTGAATTAACCATTCATAAAGCACCATGCAACCAACACTATATCTTTTACAAAAAAAAAACAAAAGGTAACGTTCCCAGTCGTGGATCATTTTAATTAGCAGTTTTTAAACTATAAACAGCCTGGCTAAACAGCGGTCAGAAAGCAACAGACAAGCAAACCAAGTGCGAGAAGGAGAGCAGGTTAGGTGAGGGGAACAGGGAATGGGCTCGCCCCAGGTTCGGCTGCCGGAGCGGGGCTGAAGCGAAGCTGAAGAATCTTGTCTCCCGGAGGAAGTTGCAGCTCCTCTCGCAGCAAAAAGTTAAATACATTAGGAACGGTAACCACGTAATAGGACCAATATTTATTTAGTTATAAAACGAATGCTGAATAAGAAGTTGTTTACAGTTTGAACAACACTGGTACTGTGTTTACTGTAGAAATATTGCATGAATCACTAGTATAGGGAATTGGGGGACATGCTGTAGGAGCGTTATATCCGAGGCGCGTTATAATCAAGAGCCTTATAGCAAGGGAGCACTGTATATTGTTCTTAGAATTAAGTATTTTACTTAGAAATGCAGAATAAAGAGAACGTTTTAGGGAGTGTATCCATACTTGCAGTTTCACTGTAGTTGTTTCTGGGCACCATTAATAGAATGTCTGTTTTAAGGAATGTTTTCACTGACATTCCCCCAGAGAACAGTTTTGTTAAAGTATTTGATTCCCAATACAGCTGTGGCAGGGGATGTATGTCACTGACATACATGTTTGGCAAATGATTAATACAAATGTATAATTTTATACATTAACAATTTTACCAGAACTAAATAATAAATATGTATAACTAGGATTTTTTTTTTTTTTTTAAACTAGGTCTTCTCAAAAAAGTGATAAACCTGTTAGCATGCAGAAGTTGCTGAGTTTTGGCTATGCAGATGATTGGCATGAAGAGCATGATAAGACAATCCCCAAAGAAACCCCAAGTAAGTGGCTCCCAGAAAATGTATAGGAATTTGTTATGAAGCAATGTTAATATTATAAAATTATTGTGTACATGAAACAAATAAATTAGGGTAACACTTTACATTTGGTAAATTTTGTTAGTAATGTACTTTTTCATACACAAATATATTGTGTGCGTGACTATGCCTATATATTGATCTGTTGGTTACATGTACTGTTTAAAAATGTGTATATATTTGTTTATTTTTCTTCTTATTATTTGACAAACTTGTATTATTTTTACTTTAATCCAATTGAGAACATTTTGAAATATTTCTTTTATAGATGCTTTATTGTCAATTAAAGACAGTACACTTACCGGTAGTAAACTGGAAATGAACCATGCAAACAAGGTGTCATTGCATAGAGGAAGCACCAGACAGACAGGGCTTAGAGGACTCATGTCAAATAAAGTGGCTGTAGAAAGCAGTGATACACACTTCAACATCTTTGGATATCGCAGGTAATCTGTATGTTAAAGTGGGGATCTGGTCTTTGAAACTAAAGAAAAAACAGGAAAAAAGTCATAATTATGCAAGTTGGGTATATCATCCGATTGAAGTATTGGAAGATGTCCACAAGCATCAGTAATCACCACCTTTTTCTGTTAAAAAAAAAAAAAAAACATTTTTATTTAGGTGGAAATACCCAATGGCACATATTAGTTAATCCACAAAAGCATGACTATAAAAAACAGCTGTCATAGATATTGAATGGTAGTAACATGGCTCACTTGGCTTGTACTACCGTCCCTCTTGTTTTGCATTTGCCAGATCCAATTGGTCCTAAGTGGTGTCTGTAACTGAAACACAGACTCAGTTAGTACTATTATAAAATCTTATTGTTTGCTAATTTAATGTACACTATAAACCAGGGACTTAAATCAACAAAGTTGTAGATCCCTATTTTAAATTCAGTTCTACCATACCAAACGAATAGGCATACACATTTTTTCATTTTTTTTAAATGTTTTGTTTTGCCTGTTTTTAGACTTACATCAGGTTGTAAAAGTTACTGTTTGAACACAAACATGTAAGGTAGTTCAACAAATACTAAACAAAAACGGGATAAACAACTGAAAGTATTGAATTGTTGAAGTAAACCTGTTTTGAGCGCCTTTATGCATAAGAACACAACAGTAAAGTGTATTGGATAAACAGCAATGCTTCTACCAGCTGCATTTGTATGTAAACTGTAGCATTGATATAGTATGAGTTTTTGAAAAATAAAGGAGTTAATAACATGTTTTTTTCCTTACAGGTATAGAGGTAGATCCACAGAGCTAGAACAATACATCTGACCAGAAACTGCTTTAGTCTGACATGGAGATTGCAGACTGCTTTGCCTTTCCTCAGCAATAACTTAATGATCTTTTTATTTTAGATTTTCATGTATTAAATTTGTATTATTTTTGTTGTTTAATTTGATTTGCTTATTTGTTTGTAACACATTTATATATTATTTCATAGTTACACTGACCGTGCTCTATTGTACTTTTTAACACACTGATATTTTGATGGTAGGCTTTCGGCCTAAATTATTTTCCCCAGAATATGGGACACAAGCTGTGCAAAGCGTGTACAACCTTTATGGAAATACACCCTACCAATTTCTGAAGGGGACTGGCCTTATTTGTTAATGAATTTATCATTGTGTGTTAGGAATACAATTGAATCTTTTTCATTTTAATTTAAAGACAAAGTCCCTCATACATGACCTGTGTTGAAATATCACATGTTAACTGCCCATGTATAATTCCTATTGTATTGTTTACATAAGAGCAGTTAAAAGGGAAATGATGGCTATCTGCCACCACTTTGATATTTGCTTATAACTCATTAAAACTAAATACTTAACAAATATAAGTGATGTATAGAATAAAAAGAGGACAATTACCTAGGGGTATGTATTAATTCCATAACCATCTGTAGGGGATTGCCTAAAAACAAGATGTCAGAACTCTGTATAATTAGAATAATAAATAAAATAATAAATAAGACCAAAATTACATCTATGACCCAGAGGCATTGACTTGATCTGGTATTTCTAATCAGTAATGTGCTGTGTTGTGTTAGTTGACCTAATGGATTTTAACATACAATAAATACATTATAAAGAAGCAAGTCTACACACTAGACTGTTAATTCATTAAATAATTTTGTGGCCCTTATCTGGATATCCACTTTACCAATTCCTCCAGGAACAAACATTTTGGCCAAAATTTTCAAGGGAACTAAGACAGTGGTAATGTGGGTTTATTTTAATAAATGTCTGACAATATGGCTTTCACAAGAGCTTATCATATATTGTAATAGCATGCCAGTCTCATCACTGTAAGTAAAAACTAAATTGCAATTTTAAGTACAATGTCTTAGCTCTCAAATACTTTCAACAGGGATCCAAACAATATGCATTATTGACATAAAGCTCCTGTCATTCTCAAGAATGGAGTTCCTTGTCAGTTTTGTTTGTTCCCCCCCCCCCCCCCCAACCCCCCCCCCCCCAAAATAGTACATCTTTATAGAATTGAATGTGGTAATAAAAGCATAATCCATTTAAGTTTGATATGGAACTAAGAAAACGAAATCTCTTTATATTGTATTAATCTCCATATACACTCCCAAATGTCCAATATTACCATGTTTTTGTTTTACTTTATAATTTCCTGATTTAGTAGAGGATTTAAGAAATGGTTGAATTTTCTACCAGAAATAATCAGCTTGAAAGGGCATGTTACCTTGTTGAAGAATGCATCTGAATTGTTGTTAAAGGGCTTACACATACTGTTGGACCTGGGTTATGCAGTGGGAATGTCTTTCACCTTTGGTATTCAGTTCACATATGGGCTGCGGGATGTAAGCGGGCATCAGGAAGACCACTGTTATACCTGGCTCAACTGTTGTATCTGGTCCCAGCCTTATAAAGGCTTATGCTGCATTACTTGCTACATTATTCAGTTGGTTACAATTTTTGTAAAGAGCAGTAAGATGCTTAAGTGCATGAAAAATACATTTTGTTCTGTTCTCTGTCTCTTAATTTTACACAAATGTTAAGATCATTCATATTCCTTGGGAAAAAAGAAATAAATTACTTGGAACAATTAATCTCCAAGTTTAAATCTTCATTTAGTTAAAAACATGTTTTGCTGTTATATGGATGTTACCTATTTAACGGTGTCTTCCACAAATGTTATTTTATTCTGCTACCAAGTTTGCATTTACTGTTTGTAGCGATTTATTGGACAAAATGTGACAATAAAGCAAGCATGCTGAAAAAATAAAATGTCTATTTTATCTAGTGTCCGTAGTTACCCAATTTTCTCAGATTAAGTTTACATTTAAGCAATATATAATGTTGTAAATTTGTTTTGAAACAAACAGCCTGTGTAGGAATTTGGACTGAATTATTAAATGCCTTTATGTATAATAATATCAACTGATGATTTCTTTGGGTAAATCAAATCAAATTACAATATTTATTTAATAACACTCATTCCATCATGGCATGATTATATTGACTGATCTACCTGGATACGGGGGTGATTCTTTCAAGGCAGGGCTGGAGATCCTCTTTCTGAGTTAAATTCCCCAAATGGCTCACTGTATGACGACTGCACTCCTTTTTTATACCCACCAAACCCAATTTGTGTTCTAAATTAATTGGCTGTGTAACCCAAACTGTTCTCTCATAATTAGATCTAATACAGCTGTTGCTGTGCTCTCATTGTGATAACTATCAGTGTTATACTGTAGCCATGTTATCTAACAGGTTAGTGGTTTGGTTTGGTTTGGCTAGGTCCCAAAGTACATAGCCGTGTTCTTTTCCACAGTACATGAACGTTTGACTCTTCCTTCCATATTTCAGCATAACATTTTATTTTTAACACTACAGCTGGAAAAGAAAACTGGTATACAAAACTGGAAGTTGCTTAAGTTACTGGATAGAATTGGATCTATACAGGTTTGACATTTTTGTTATGTCTTTGTACTTCAATGCTGTTGTGATTTTATGAGCTTTTGCTCCCTGAACAGCTATAAAATTGCAAATACATAAATAGAGTACTGCATACGATACAGCAGATCAGTGTTATTTTTTTGTTAAATGCTTTATTACATAACCTTTTCGTTTTGCCAAAGGACTCTAGTTTTCTAGCACAGGTTCGATTAAATAGAGGAGTGAAACATCTGAAAACGTTTGGCTGCCGGTTCATTGAGGAAAACAATACATATATTTTAAATATAGAGTGGCCAAAATACCAAAATAATACCCTCACCTTGTTAACACTACCAGGTCGTATTTTAAAACTGAAATTACATTAGTCACGTGACAACATATTTTCCAGACAACTGCTCACTTACACTAAACATTGGATCCATGACCTTGTGGGAAGGCGAGAGGAGTGTATTCACCTCATTGTATAACCAATAGTTTAACAGATAGGCGGGAGCAGTTTGAAAGTATAAAGTGGATCGATCTAACTGATGTTATGTTTCATTCCCTGCAATCAAAGAGCAAAACGAACGTGTTGGGTATATTTGACCAAATCAGTTTACCAAATATCACGAAGACATCTCTTCTTAGAAAGGTATGCTACTATTATTATTTAGCTAAGACTATAATGTTAAGTGAACAAAGCTGTCTTTTAGGTTTTTCTCACTGGTACTTTTATCGATTTTTAGGAGCTAAAAATTATGGCACCAATTTTACTCAATGTTGGCAATGAAAGTACTGATTATCTTGAGTAAGTATTTATTTCGTACTGATTATCTTGAGTAAGTATACATCAAATTATTTGATTTCACAACTGATTTGTTTTTGTGTGTTTCTATTTAGACATGGACTGGTACATGTTAAAAACCCTCACTTAGATTTCATGGAGGAGGACATTCTTTATCACTTTAACCTAGGAACCAAAACTCACAATTTGCCTGCAATGTTTGGAGATATAAAGGTGGGTATGTTGCTATTAAATGGCCACTTTTTTTCTACCAGCCTAAACGTATCTAATTATTTATATTATTATTCTGAAGTTCGTCTGCGTTGGTGGAAGTGCCAATAGAATGAAAGCTTTTGCCCAGTTCATATTCAAGGAGCTGGAGTTGAAGGGAGACTGCAATGATATCGATGACATCTGTGCTGGGACAGACAGATACTCCATGTACAAAGCTGGGCCTGTGCTCTCCATAAGTGTAAGTCAAATGTCTTGGTGAACAACTTCCCTCTTTTCTTGCGCTATTTAAACATAATGCCTTTTAGATAAAGTAAAACATTTTGTTTTGGTTTACAGCATGGAATGGGGGTTCCTTCCATCTCTATAATGATGCATGAACTTATAAAACTTTTGCACCATGCCAGATGTCGGGATGTGACGCTCATTCGCATTGGTACTTCAGGTGGTGTGGGTATGTTGTCTTTAACCATTTTTTCATACATAAAATCATCAATCTGTGTACTTTTTGCAAAAACTGGGACAAAACCTACGTATCTGTCTTTAAACGGGAATGTGTGATCTCAGTTTGTTTTCCGCTACATACTGTATGTGTGTTGATCGTTTTCTGCGCTACTGTTTGTAGGTCTTGAGCCTGGAACTGTTGTAATTACAGACACAGCAGTGGACTCTTTCTTCCAGCCTCAGTTTGAACAGGTGGTGCTGGGCAAAGTAATTGTCAGAAGCACTCAACTAGATGAGAACTTGGCTCAGGAGTTACTGCAATGTGGTAAAGAGATCCCTAACCTGCCTACTGTTCTTGGAAACACCATGTGCACCCATGATTTTTATGAAGGTACATTTTCAACCCCTAATTAACTTGTATATTCCTGTAATTACACAACAACCTTGCTTTGGTGTAAAGTTGCAGTTTTGTGAATCTGCGCATATATATAGCTTATGAACCCTTGAGAATGAACTACATACGACAACGTCCCAAAAACTATGCCTTGCCTGAAGTCTCAGTTACCAGTCTCTTACCTCTGGAACAATGAGCATGGGCTTTGTCTCGTTTGTAGCGATCCATTAACTTTGCTTGCAATTGTACAAGTTAACTAATTTATTGCTATTTGAGGCATATACTGGATTCTGAACAGTTGTAAAATAATTATAACTATCCTATTTATTATTTAAAGGTCAGGGGCGTTTAGATGGAGCATTGTGCTCATTCTCTACTGAAGATAAACTGGAATACCTGAGAAAAGCACACGAGGCTGGTGTAAGAAACATTGAAATGGAATCCACTGTATTTGCAGCCATGTGTCGTGTCTGTGGACTGAAAGGTATTTATTTATTTATTTATTTGCTTATTCATATAGACAATGACCTACTTGGCTCTATCAATCACTGCCTTGTAGTAAAAAGCAGTGAATCTGCACAAAGTATCTTGTGGTTTCTTTCCCCCCCCCCCCCCCCCTTCCCCCCTTTTGCTTATCATTGTGAATGATAATGTAGTGGGATTCTGATGGCTTATTTGCAACCCCTACAAATGAGGCACTAGGCAGAGACCAGTTTAGCTGAATATACAACAACAGTGATCATAACTATTATTGTGAATGTTATAATCTGATTTCATCTTTTGTTTAATCTTTCAGCTGCCGTTATCTGTGTGACCTTGCTGGATCGATTTAAAGGTGACCAGATTTCAACACCACATGAACTTCTACTTGAATATCAACAGCGTCCTCAGTATCTGGTGTCACATTTTATCAAGAAACATCTTGGGCTTCATAATTAATATATATTTTGCTACATAACGGATTGTTTACTTGTTATTATTGATATTTGTTATGTACATAATTGAGTTTTCTGTAAATAATATATGTGGATGTTTAATATATATATTCTATGTTAACTGTGATATGTTTCTATCTGATGATAATGATTATACTGTATGTATATTTTTGTTGCAATAATAAATATTTCTAGAATGTGGGATTTAACAAGCTAAAATGTTTATAACCAAATTAAGCATAAGGAAAAATACAGTACACAACTAACCCGGCAGTCCTTTTTCACGATGGTCTCATTTTAATGAACCTGTTGCTTAAATTAACCTAATGCTACCCACTTAAATTATATGGAATTGGTCAAGATTGATAGTAAACGCAAGTTGAGGGGTTATATAGATTTTATGATTCAAATCCTTTTGTCCTAGAAATATTTATACTGAGGAAAATCCTGTATTATTTGAGGTTTCTCATAATTATAGATGAACACCCACTGTGCAGTCCAGCTATGGACATAGTTATTTTTCATTCTATAATGCTTAAAAGAATAGATTTGGTCAGGAATCTAATTATTCTAAAACTATAGTCATTCCACATGCACTTCAAGGTGTCTGCCATGGTGCATAGCAAACAACATCCAGATCTTTTACTCCAGAGAATGTGTTGGTTCATTCAATATGGGATGAATAATCTTACCTCTATAAATGAAAAAAAGCCAGCTAATTAGCAAATGCCTGGGAGAGTTGTCTAATGATTATCATACATTGAGGCCCAATTTCTCATACCATCTGACATGAAATACAATAAAAGCCTCATAGTTTTCCACACACCTAGTAGGTCAAATGTATTACAGCATAGTTATAAACTACCCTGTAGTTGCCCTATTTCTAGGTTTAGTTTAGAAATGTAACATAAAATAATTTATTTCAGCTGATCTCAAATTTAAGTTGTCATGACTAAATTATATCTTATCAGCTCATTAGGTAGGACTGACCTCTCATTTACTTGACCATGTTTGTCCTTAAAAAATACACACATAAAACACTACTTTGGAGCAGTCAGTTCTAGTACATGTAAAACAAACATCTTGCAACAACCAACACAAGATACTCTTGCATGTCTGTTAGGCAAAATCAGATTATAAAAAAGGACAAGCAGTGCGGAGTAGTGATTAGGGCTCTGGACTCTTGACCGGAGGGTTGTGGGTTCAATCCCCAGTGGGGGATACTGCTGTTGTACCCTTGAGCAAGTTACTTTACCTAGATTGCTCCAGTAAAAACCCAACTGTATAAATGGGTAATTGTATGTAAAATAATGTGATATCTGTATAATGTATAATGTGACATCTTGTAACAATTGTAAGTCGCACTGGATAAGGGTGTCTGCTAAGAAATAAATAATAATAATAATAATAACAACCATCTACTGAAAAAAAAAAAAAAAAAAAAATCTGTAACATCCA
Source organism: Acipenser ruthenus (assembly GCF_902713425.1). Classification (NCBI taxonomy): domain Eukaryota; kingdom Metazoa; phylum Chordata; class Actinopteri; order Acipenseriformes; family Acipenseridae; genus Acipenser; species Acipenser ruthenus. The sequence goes on along the minus strand of NC_081198.1, from coordinate 43,175,772 downwards.
AGACTTGGCAGCCCAACCTCTGATAGCAATGGATTAAAGAACACCAGGACTTTGTTTGGATAAAATATGTTGTATAATATGCTTTCAAACTAAAACTTGTGTTGCAAACTTAGTTCTATCTTTTTAATACACAAATAACATAGCATGTCAATAATTATTACAAGGTGTTCTTTGTAATACCAAACATTTGCACAGCTATCAGAATTTGAGAAACATGTTTCAGAAAGGTGCATATTGTTCTGTAATCATGTCTGGAACAGTGGATTCCACGACTCTCTTTGGAGGTCTTGGTGGGGAGATGTTTGATAAAACTTCTTTGACGTAAAAAGTATTATGAAGGCCTGCTTCTCTGAGTGCTTGCTCAGTTCAAACTCGAGGATCAAAGACTATCTGGTATATATAATTTTTTTTTTTTTTTTTTAATTGTAATGGTAGAATATAATATACAATTTCAAACATAGAGCGGTCAGTAACAAAAGTAGATGACTGCGACTTATAGTCAGACCCTTTGCTCACGGCATAGAGGATAAACATGGAAGTGAGGAATTGTTTAAACTAGGTTTGAGGGGGGCAGGGTACAGCAGACGTGGCTGACAAAGCACTATCACTGTAACAATGGACACAAAAAGCCTTACAGAAATCAGAGGACACAGCTGGAAATGAAGCGTAGATAGACTTAGGACAGGGGGAAGGAGACACTTCCCTACAGAGTGGTGAGTGCATGAAATGGGCTACCTAGTCCTATTCTGAGATAAATCAGTGTCTAGAAACTGGCAGAAAGGCCTCCTCTCGTATGTTCCTATGTTCTTATGAATAGATAACATTTAGAAATATTTGCTAAAGCTTTTACTCAGTAATATTGTGGTTCCACAAATATTATGTATTTACTACAAAAATGTACCACGTAAATCACCAGTGGGCTGACTGTATTTGTGAAACATAGTGTAAGCTACAGGCCACTAACCTAGAATGACCCTGTACAAATGTTCATGAAATTTGTTTTGACTGTTATGAAATCTGGTCATGCTAGTTTGCCTTTTGGCCTTGAAAGAAATTTCTAAACATGTTTTTGTACATGTAGTTAATATTCAACTAAAGCAAACAGTTACAATTGTATTTTTTCTTTGTATTTTATTATCAAAACGTTATTTATGAGATACTGTATTTAGTCAGAATATAAATATATAAAAACATATTGATACATACCTGATTTTCACTGTATGTGTGCAAATTTTAAAAAAGTGGCCTTTGAAGAACAAACTCTTCATCTGCACCAATCCCAAGTCTTGCCTTTGATGCTTCTGTGTCACTCATCTTCCTCACAGGGTCAAATTCTGCCACGACTGCAACCGGTAGAATACAAAAACAGATATATTAATAACCGAGCCCATAAGCAAAAACAGAAAAGAGGATTGCTCCCCCCAGTGGTAATTCTTGTTAAATCTGTAACTTTTTACAAGAATAACAATGCATACATACTTTTTAAATTGTGTTAGATGCTACACCTGTTTAAAAAAAATCCTCAACTCATTCAATGACATGTTGTTTTGGTAAGCTGTCACAACAGCCTTTGTGACATCCTTGTATATCAAAAGTGTCCTGTATATTGCAGGGTATAGATTTGTAACCCTAATGAAAAGAAATGTCAGGGAGACGAACCTAATTTGTTACCTTTCTCTGTCTTTTTTAGCTTGCTCTGCCATGGACTTTTTCAGCCCCTCTAATTGCTGTTGGTCATTTGCTTCTCTGTGTAATATTGTTTAATCTGAAATGTGGTAAAGGTATACAATAAACGCTAAAAACTAACGCAACAAAAATGTTTGAATGTGAAATTTGAATTGCATATGTTCATCAATGAATATATATGAATAATATATTGAATATATTTAATCATACCCTGATGTAACTATCACTATTATCTGCTGTATTATTGAATTGTGGTTGTCACACTTATACTTTGCTTGAACAAAAGTTATTGTATTTCTTGCTCTTATTGTATTACTTGTATTGTAACACTTGAAATGTATTTGCTTACGATTGTAAGTCGCCCTGGATAAGGGCGTCTGCTAAGAAATAAATAATAATAATAATAATAATAATAATTAATATATATATATATATATATATATATATATATATATATATATATATATATATATATGGCAGCAGTGTGGAGTAGTGGTTAGGGTTCTGGATTTTTGACCGGAGGGTCGTGGGTTCAATCCCTGGTGGGGGATACTGCTGCTATACCCTTCAGCAAGGTACTTTACCTAGATTGCTCCAGTAAAAACCCAACTGTATAAATGGGTAACTGTATGTAAAAATAATGTGTAAAAAAATAATGTAATTGTATGTAAAAATAATGTGATATCTTGTAACAATTGTAAGTCGCCCTGGATAAGGGTGTCTGATAAGAAATAAATTATATATATATGTATATATATATATATATATATATATATATATATATATATATTTGTGTATATATATTTGTGATATAATATAACAAATCTTTGAGTAAATAGAATTAATTTAAAATAATAACCCTACCTTTTCTTTTTCCCGTGATCTTTTCTGCATACATTTCAGCTTTTCCTTGTTCTGTTTTTCCTATTCTTCTGCTTGCTTCCTGTCTGCTATAGCTGCTTCTAGCCTTGACATTTTTTTCTTTTGTGCACACCATTGTTCAAGCTGGGGATAGAAGGTAAAAAAAAATATCTTAGTATAGAAGTAAGTGCCAGCCACATCTTTGCCAAAAAAAACAAAAGGATACTTGGTCTAAAGTGAATATAACTAGATGGCTCTGGCCTTTACCTCTCTAAAGTCACTTCTGCTATGTTACATATACAATCTAGGGCAAGCAACTTGAACTGAACTCATATAAAAGCATGAAAGCATATAAAAGACTTATCAAAATATATATTAAAAAAAAAACATTATTTGAGTAGTTGCAATAAGAATTGCTCCAATCATAAACTGTCAAATAGTCATTTGTTCACAAGATGGTTTCTGACTTCCTTATATAATGAAAAATCTTATTAACTCACATGGAAACCTGTTCTGAGTAGCCAACATGTTAATGAGATGCCTAAAGGGTTTTGAACAGGTTTATTACACATACTTGAAGATAATGTCCTTAAGGAATAGAAAGAAGACAAGCATTGAATTGACAACAGAATTGACAGAAGGCACAGGTGTCGTTGTCCATCCATCAAGAGTCCAAAGCACCATGTGCTCTTGTGCATATTTTAACCTTTTAGTCTTGTTCCCCTTTCTTAACAGAGGTATTCTTACTGCAACACATCCTTTAATCCTGATTTCAAGAGTGACCTTCGTACTGTTGATGGATGGACAACGACACCTGTGCCTTCTGACAGTTTTGTTGTTAATTCAACGCTTGTCATCTTTCTACTCCTTAAGTATATTATCTTCAAGTATTGCACATCCTTGTTAGACAGCTTTTTGGGTCTTCCAGTCCTGGGTTTGTCAATTACAGATGATGTTTCTCTGTACTTGTTGATTATGCTACGGATACCACAACTTGAAAATCGAGTGATGTGAGCTATTTCACTCAATGTTTTTCCTTCTTTATTCAAGTCAAGGTTGTTATAATAGTAGAAAACATTAGTGGAGGCTTTGAGTAAATTGTTGATGCTCATAATGCATCAGAATAGAAAATTGCAACATGTCTAAGACTTTTGCACAGTAGTTTATGTCTAGCTGCTTTCCTGAAACTGCTTCTAATGGTCTTCAACTTTTATTCTGTGATTAACAAGCTAAGTTGGGTTTAATTAAACACATTTTAACAGAAGTGAGTGATTTTTCCAAAGATGACTTTATAAGCATCCTGTATATTACTGTAGTTATTTTGGTAGGTAGGGAAAATGTTGATTATATGTCACTGACAAGATACTATAGCAAATCTAACATACAACGTTTCTATCATTACTATTTCATAAGTGGTTGCCTTCTGGGGGAGGAATAGGGATGCTATTGCTGATCTTTCAATATTAAGTTAAGTGCATTAATGGCTGCTAATTAGGAGAAGGCAACTGCAAGCACTGGCTAGAAGGAGTTCCTGCTAAGTGAAACGAGAATCCCCCAGATAAAAAAAGGGCCAAGAAAGATGCATCTTACATTTAATAACAAAGATTGACAGTGACTTCTTAATGGCTAAACTGCTGCAGATGATGCTGATGCCAAATGCTCAGGCAGAGTTTGAATTTTTATCTCAGACACCAGCAGGGCACGCCATGCTGTGAGGCAAAGCTCATCAAGTTAATTACAGTGTTTTTGACAGACAATAATGAAAAGCCTTTTGATAAGCAGAAAACACTGTTGTGGAAATCACGGGCTGACGTACATACATTTATAGAAAATATTCAAAACTACAATGTATAAAATTCAGTAGAACTGAGATGCTTCATTACCTTGATAAACAGCTATCTGCTAGTTGTATAAAATAACTTTCATAATTCAAATAATTTTATAATAATTACAAACAAAAAAATAGTCTTAAGGACCAAAAAAGCCCAGTCAAATTTGAATGTTTCTTGATTTCTGTTTCATTATGAATTTATATACCGGTATATCATATTGTAACTTTTTATTGTATCTAGTAATTTACCAGAGCTCACCTTGTCTTTCAGTTCAGCACAGATTTCTTGTTGCTGCCTTCTGTCATTCTTCAGTGCAATCTCTTCTTCATAAGCCATACTTGCCTCATCAAGGGTTGCTACTGCCTAACTGTAAGTCCTTTTTATCTCAGATCCAGCCCCGTACAAGAGATTTTTGCTCCTCTACTGTAAAACGGTACCAGTCCCAAGACCTCTGATGGTCACTCTGTAATATAAACAACAACATTATTGTTTTCACTGCTGGGTTATTATTTGTAGATTTGATATATTCAACATAAATGTGTGCATTAAAATATTTTACATTGTAGAATCAAATGCACTGACAGTAAATTCACAAATTAATGGTGAAATGTCCTGATATCTACTGTAATCTAAGCTTGAAAAAAAATAGTAAAGGCATTTCCTCTCCAGCCAGCAGAGGGCACACCAGCAATTCAGCAGTACAGTGTATATCACTGGATCTGCTGACTACAATATATTTTTAGATACAGTATTCATTTTTTACAAAGCATTTAAAAATGTGATTTTGCACTTGATTCAAGCTTCCAGCACATTCCACACAATAGTTTATTCTACAGCAAATATTTAAACTGTATGAAATGTCATTTTTCTTCTTGTGAATTTGCCTTCACATAAAGTGCATAACCAATCTTACTATACTAATAACGGAGAATGTAAATTATCGATCTATCTTGCACATAGTAACACATTTATCATTACTTCAAAATCAAAGCTTTGGATTTGAATTTTAATTATACTCAATGTGCTTGTTTATGACAGAAGGAGATTGCATTTTTATGGCAGAAGCAGATAAGACTGATAAGTGCAAAGGTCAAAGTGAATGTAATTACTGAACGTGGTCACAAAATATTGTTTAAGCATTCGTGTATACATGATAAAACTTGGCTTGGGAATGAGATTCAACTTATTTACATTTTGATGCAACTACACATACCTCTACAGGGAAATACGTTTTTTTAAAAAATAATAAATTCCATTTAATATTACGTTTCAGAAAACGATTCATAAGAATGACACTTTCTTAACTACGGTGTTTCTACTCAGGAGAACTACACAGTAAATACAAACATATTTTGACTATGAAAATGCTCATCAAAAAAGTGTCTATTTAAGATAATTAGAAATACAGACAATAGACAAGTAAACCTGCATTAATTCAACAATGAGCAGAAAATAAAGATTTTACGCAGACAGGTTCAGAAATTCATTAATGAATCTGCACATTTTGAACTACTGTGGTTCTGATCCTTCTTTGCAACTTGGTCCTTAGCTGTTTCTGTACATGTGAACTGCTTTGGTTGGATACAAGTTTGACTAAACTTTCTTAATCTACAGTTTCTTTGCCTAGTTGATATAACCTTTTGTTATACACTGTGAACCATTATACCATCACTTAATATTTCTTTAAGTAAAGAATAGGACCTGCATAACATTATTGTTTTTATTATTATGCATTGAAAAAGTAACGTGATAGGAATAAGGGCTGTGATGAGACTAACCAGTTCTTGTTTTGATTTGTGAGGCAACAGTCTTCGAGCATATTCATGTACATGGTTCTTCTGTTCTGAAGATCATGAGGATAGTGGTCAATAGTGGTATATATAGAGAGAGAAAGAGTGTAGTGTAGTGTATTGATTTATTGTTTTCTGCTCACAAAATATTTCTCTCATCCAAATATTTTCTGATTTGTTTGTTTTTGTTTTTGTTTTTTTAAGTTTGAGCTCAGCAAGATCTGTAGCAATGTGCTCTCCACTAAATACCATATAAGGTGCTTCTAGATAGTTCCCTACAAGGGATTTTTGAATGGTCATAAACTCAAAAGGTTTCTACATCTATACCTGTCCAGAGCCTTCAGTCATTCATTAATGTTCTGTAGCCTGGACTTGTATTTCAAATGTCTGGAATTCATTCAGCAATAAAGCCTTCAGATCAGGATAGGGACAATGCAAAAGTAATACCTACATGGGTATTTGCTCTAAATCACTGGGAATAACTTCCAATGAAAAAAGAAATACCTCTAAAAGAAAATATATATGATATCATTAAATTATGTGTTGCAAAGGGCATCAGTTATTTGAATTGTGATCCTGTTTCCACAGATAAATATCTGATGTTGCTACTAAACCTACCTCAGTTCCAGTCGCACTGATACTTTCTTCTGCAGCTTGAATTTCACACTTGAGTTTTTCTATTATGTCTTTCTGATGCTCCTTCACAAATTCAACCTAAAATGTCACAGAAGCCCCAAAACAAACAGTATGGTAAATTATATTGATCTTGTGGTTTATATATTATTCCCTTAGTGTTATTGGTTTGAGGATGACATTAAAAGAAAAAAAAAATTACATTTCATTTTATTTTATATTAACCATCAAGTCAAATTGCCATTATTCAAAAATCTGTCCATCTGTCTTGCCCACACATAAGTAAAATTGTTTTTGCCTCTACTTTCACACATTTCCAGTATGCTGGTTTAATTTAGTGAGCAAACAAGGGTTTTTTCAGACACCCAAAACAAATATTCACAGTATAAATATTAGAAAATAGCCGTGAAAATGTAACAAATAAAATGTCACGCATTGATCAAAATATTTTAGAAATGTAGTAAATTAATGTCCAGATATAAATACAAAAATACAAGTATTCAAATATCATTAATTAGCTTAGTACATCTTAAAATAACATACTAATGAATATATTTGTTGTGTATGGTTAAAATACATGTAATTTCTGATGACAATACCTTAAAGTGATTGTAGCTAACAAACAAAATAATTCCATAATTGCACATACATTTACTTTTTTTTTTATCAAAGATGCATTTTCCGGTACTACACCAGGTTAAAGAAATCTCTGCGGGTCTTGCTTTCAAAAGCATTTTCACAGTCATTTCACCTAGAGAGTAAAATTGTCCCGACCCCTTCAAAACCGTAACCAACCAGCTGCTTCACCTACAGACTGACAATGTTTGCAGCCAGTAAGATGCTTAACCCCCAAAGTGCTGAGATAACCCATGAAGTCCAAGGATAACACATATCCTCGAAGGCAAGCAAATAAACTGAGGAATTGTTTAATCTAGTGTTGTACCAGCTGTAATGTTGTTGGGCCATAAATGCTTGCGATATATTTTCTTGGACCTGTACATTTAAGATATATATATATATAGTGAATGGAAAAGCACAACAGGGAAGATTTATGAAACTATTTAGTTAGTTACAGTTACTTGAACAGTAGCCTTTCTGCAGCCATTGATTTTTTAGCTTTTTAGTTTGTATTCTTCCTTGTTATGTGCCCTTGGCCGACACAGGCAGAAGTGTTGTTCCTTTCTCTCTACCCCCAGAAGATGGTTCCATGGCTTGCACTATACAGCTATACTGTAGATCATCCATTACTATTAAACCCTAATTCAGTTTCAATCAAATAAATGCATAACACATAATTGAATGTATTGTTTCTTTTAGATTTTCTTTAACAGTTATGGGTGATAGGCTGCATAGTATTTCGAAACTATGCAGCCTACAAACAATAAATGCATATCAACAAGACCTTAAAAAAGTTCTAGTTTCATTTTGATTAATACATAATAAAAAAACTAAAAACAATAGTGAAAAAAAGGTTGCATACAATGCTCCCAAACAGTACTTTTATAAATTAATAAATACAAAATTAAAAATATCATACAATAAGTCATGCAACCACTGTCTATTTCCATCTCATTTTCATCATATCGTATTTAGCTGATATTTGATGGACTAACAGGAGGAGGCAGAATTTCCATTACGACATCACAAGACAAATCTGGGCAAAGTAGGTAGGGACCTAGGGAATACTGTACTATTAATAACAGATTCCTGTTTGACAAAGTGTTAACATGAACTGCAGCTACTAGAACATATTCTAACTGGTGTTGTTAGGCTTTAATAAGGGACATAATATTATATAAGGTGACAGCTCCCTAGACCAAAACCTGAGAGAGATTAAAATAAAGGTGATATTTCAAACCGAAACATTAAGTACTTTTTTAAACCAACATGAAACGGTTAAAACTTCAAGCACACAATCGTCCAGAAAATAAACAGAATGCTGTCCAGTACAATCAGATAGCCAGCAGTACTGCGTCTTAAATTGATTTTTGGAAACAATTTATTTTCCACTTGTAACACAAAGGAAACTGGGTGCAACTCACAGAGCGGATTTCTAACAGCAGGGTTTTTTTTTTTGACTGAGGGGGTGATGTAAAACAAAAAGCTAGTGTAAGAGTTTATATAGCTGCAGGTTTCTGAAAAACGATAAATGTTCCACTCAATGTGTGTATGGGCTTGATGAATACAAATAAGGGCTAAAGGACAATAAGGACAGTGTAGAACAAAAACAAACAAACATAATAACAAAGCAGAAAATAATGCTACTTCTACATAGTATTCAAGCACTCATAAAAATGGTTAAAACTGAAGATGAAAATGAAAATAGCCTGACACAAACAGTTAATTTGTGAATGAAAATGGATGGTGATTTTACTTATGAATTAATCTGCTAAATTCTGGCATGTGCATCATGCCAGAATAATGTTACCATGTTTTAAGTAACCAGAAACCATTTAAACATTTGCACATAAAAAAATAAAATGTTCTCCTTTTTTTTTTAGCCTCTCTACCCTGTCTAAGCTAAATGTAAGTATTATCATTAGTCATTTAATAACATCTGGAGGACAGCAGCAGGATCAGATTTGAATTCTCACAATTAACAAATTGAAAGCACAAGCATTATTCTATTAAACTAGCAACAAAGGTTTCTTTGACACAAGCATGTTCTCACCTGCTCCCGCATTAAGTCACAGCCAAACATATTTTGCAAGGCATTGTGGTGCACTTCTAACAGTCTGTGTTGTAAATCATTCCTTAACTGCCCAATAGAATCCACCCTACCAGCTTTAAATGCTGTCCTGTCTTCCTCCAATTTTAGCTATGTTGCCAAATAAAAGAAAGAAAAGGTGAACTGCAAAATTACTGAAAAATTAATTAACCAATTAAGTATTTTGTTTCAATGTAAAAAAACAGTATACCATACCCCTTCATTTCTGAATTTGTCCCATGCTCCAAAAACTGCTCAAGCTCCAAATCAGCTCTGCCTAAAATATGGAAAGAAATCGTCGTTTTTTATTTCGCTTCTGCTGGTAAAAATTGTCTGTGGATAGTTCACCTCATTGTGCTTCTGTGTCTCCTACTGGTCAGGTAAATAACCAGGCTGGGTGAAGACTAGCCAGGCTAGGCCCTGCTTCCCCAGGATTCAAAACCTTGGAACCATTTGTAAATTTGACGGGAGATAAGAGACGCCAGGCCTGACAGCAGAGTTGTCCATAGACCTTCAGTCCCCATGATCAGTAAATGGACTGCAGCAATGTGTCAACACTTGAATGAAGATACCCTATGTGTCGACACACGTTGTGTTTATTTTTTGTCTTGTTTCAGTAATAATAAAACAACATTTTTAAACAAAATGTAAGAGGAATTTTATATATAGCTAATATTAGCGGTCAAGTCTTAAAGAAGACGAGATTTTTAAGTGTGCGAACAACTTTGTCTCCAAGAGCGTAATCAAGCAAAGTATACATGGTTGATTTTGTCATTGTTGTTAACTATTTTGTAACTCTGCAGAGACGTTAATATATTAAGTGCCTTATGGTCGGCACCTCTTTTTGGAAAAAGATTTGCTGTGCATGAATGTCTTCATGATTATATATATATATCAGTCAGTTTTCTGGGGTACACCGCTCACAATACTGTATTTATTTGTTTATATGTTTTTTAAATAAAGGCTACTTATTTTATATTTTTTGATATCCTGTGAGTTAAGAACTGAATGCAAAGCTTGTTTTAACGCTGTTATTGTGCTGGCCAGAGACCCGCGCTTACAACTGCATTATTTTCTACATTTTCTTTAAATTCTCAAATTAATAATTGATACCCTGGTAGTAAAAAGAGACCCGGGTCGGGTCAGGTAATTTAAAACCTGACCGGTACCTGGGTTTTCATTTACCCGTGCCGATCCCTGATATATAAAAGGAACCACTTAAGAAATGGCGGAGGGGGGATGGAATTGTATTTCTGTTTGGCTGGCTTTCAAAGGAACCTATATTGTTTAAAAATGGTACGCTTGGATAAATATACTTAATTTGAATCCTAAACATTCCACTAGTTGGTGATAACAAAATGAAAACTGATCAAGCAGAAAAATGCATACAGTAGCCACAACGCTGTCTTCCCTCCGGACACATCATAGTACTTGTAGCGGATGCCTCCTGGCAGGGCTGTATCAAGGGCTGAGTGAGGGCGGAACTTCAGTTTTATTGCAGCAAGAGGGCTATCATGAGGGATTCCCCCGTATGACCTTCATATACAGTATATCTTTTGCCATTAAGCAGAAAATTAAGTGTTTTGCGATATCGATTCCAAAGTACTTGCAGTACTTGCTGATTGTGATGACACATTTATGCCTCATATGACAGACATAAAACACAATTCAAAAGTAGGATACATTTCTAATTTAAATGCTTCATTGCGTTATGACAAATTTAATGAGAAAAATGTCACTCGTTCTGCGGTCAGCTTTAGAACACCAGGTGTGATAGACGTGACGGCGATACGTAGGCAGTCCTCCAAAGATTCTTGTGTCAGCCTGTTTCATGCATCTGTTTTTAATATTGCTTTCATTACGGAATAAGCCGCTTCGCGTGTGTAAGTAGATCCAAACATGGAGAGCACAAACAGAGCCAGCGGTAGTTGTCTGGACATATATAGGCGGACCAGAATTGCTTTGTAAATGAATTCAGTTTTCAGCAACGACGATGCCTGCAATTATACTAGTTCTAGTTGCTGTATTGCAAGTGGCCCGCTCTGTGGAGTGGTACACTGTACTACAGGGTACCACTCTAAGAAAATGCTGCTCTTTAGCAAGGCTAAATATTGTATGCATATGAAGTCATTCACCAGTACAACATAAAAAAAACAAGTGGAAGTGTGTTGTATTTTCATATACAGTTAACGTAATAAACCCACCTATATCTTCTGATCTGTGGTCTGTGATAAACAAACAAAGGTCTCTCCCACTCATGGCTACCACATGTACTTAAAGACAAATTCAAATTATAACACAAAAGAAAGAATTCAATAAAGCTTGAGTCTTTTGGTTTTAATTACACAATATGCAATTGTTGCTTAATATTGCTATTCATGAAATAGCTTAGGTGGGCTGTGCATTACTTAAGTAATATTGGCATGGAGCCTAATGACTGTACAAAAACAAAATAGTCAATCATTTTATTTTGTTGCCAGTAAAACATTCTTTTCACACTAATTTGCCCAAATTTAGATTTGAACTCTGTAAATGTATCTTTTCTCTATATAGTGCATGTGTGTTATTTTAAACCTGCTAGACCTGCAGTGACCTAGGTCCATTCCACAAAGGCAACCAGCTCAGATAATGATATTAGGGGAAGTCTTTAGGAACAGGATCATATAGGCAGCTATAAATAAAAAAAATAGACAGCATTTTGGTTAAAAAAAAGTCTTTAACAAATAATTATAAAGTATAAGGTCAGCATGTGCAACTGTAACAAACAGTCATTATCATCCTGTTTACTGTATTCCATGTACCGCTAGATTTATTTATATGAACATGCAGGCCTTTTTTTTGCATTTTCATTACCAAATTGTTTGTTTAATGCTGTTGGCATAAATTATCCTCCATATGGCAGCTGAAGTTAAAGTTTTTTTTATATACTGTATTGAATTAATGCTTCCATCCAAAGAACTGTCAGTAAAGATAAGCCACCCTTGCGCTGTGTGCAGCTGAATGAAAATAATATAGACTGTCTGAGCAGAATGAGAATTTGAACACACACTCAATGTTCTATTCCACATCAAATAATTGCTATTTTTCTATAGCATGAACCACTGGTTATGTCTCAAAATTGTGGGTCTGAAATGTTTTAAAACAAAGAGCATTGAATTTAGATCGTTTTACTGTGTGGTGCAAATAGTCAAGGAGGTTATGTCTGCCCGATTCAACAGAGAACATTTCCTATGATGGGACATCATAGGGACTTATGGGACACCAAGTTCAACAATGGTCAATATTGTGCTGTGGTTCAAAGGGAAATGCATGGGCTTACACCACTAGAACTTATTTGTAATAAAAAAAATGTAGTAATTGAAAAAAATTGATACCAACAGGAACAGATGTTGTCTAGCCATATGTGTGTTTATGATGTGTGTTTTATTTTCACTTGTTAATTTATACTTTAGTTTGGGAGTACAGTATGTAGCTTTTTATTATTATTGGAATTGTTTTGTATTATCATTATTAGCTTCAATGAAACTGGGTCTCCTCTTTTGGTTTCTCCTACCACCTTTGACTCCCACATCTCCTCCAGCATCTCAGAATGTCTCTCGGCTATCTCAACTTGGACGCACTCTCAGCACCTCAAACTCAACCTCTCTAAATCTGACCTTCTCTACTTTCCTTCTGCTTCCTCTCCCTCTAACCTCTCTATCTCAGCATCCCTTGACTCTATCATTCTCTCTATCTCCTTCTGCTAAAAATCTAGGTCTCCTTCTTTCAACACATCTCCTCCATGGCATCCACTTGCCACTTCTTTCTTAGCAACATCTACGAATGCGTCCTTTTCTCACTACTTATTCCACTCAACTCCTGGTCCAAGCTCTTGTACTCTCAACTTGGAGTACTGGAACTCTCTCTTTGCTGGTCTCCCTGCTTCGGCTATCCACCCCCTTCAGTTGATTCAAATTTCTGCTGCTCATCTTGTAATCTCCCAACATAACTACTCTCATGCTACCCCTCTGCTTCACACCTTCCACTGGCTACATATCTCTTCTGGCATTCAATTCAAGACCCTTGTTCTGGCCTACCGCTCTCTTCACCAAACTGCCCCCTCGTATCTCCAATCGCTCGTGTCTCCCTACACCCCCTCTTGCCCTCTCGACTCCTCCTATTCCTGCCTACTATTTATGCCTTCAAGCCACTCTCCATCCTTCTGTGCCCGCTCCTTCTCTTCCCTAGCCCCCCTGTGGTTGAACCAGCTACTAGAGAACTTCCGGACTGCTCTGTCTTTCATCGCCTTCTGCTGCCTCCTCAAGACCCACCTGTTTAGACTGCACTTGTAGATCTATTCCTCCTACTATGCACTGGACTTGCCTGACCTAAACACCATGTTCCGGAGTCAGACTCTCACCTAATGCACTATCCTTGCACTACTATGATGTAATTGTAGATATAACTTGTTTTAATCCTAACTTCTTTTTTCCTAGTTCATATTGTATTTTAGTCATTATATTACACTTACTGTAAATTACTGTATTTAAATATTAAGCTTGCTTTGTTAGCATTTACTGTCCTGTACGTCGCATTGGATAAAGGCATCTGACAAATAAATAAATAAATAAGTTTCTTTTGATGCTCAAATATGTGATACGTTATAACTCACTACCCCACTAAAAATCAAATAATTTATACAAGTTTTTGTTGCTGTAATTGTAACATCTTAATTATTTAAACAATAGTGGTGCATCTTAATACTTCCACCCTAAAATATATCATCTAAACTAATCTAAATCTAAATTAAGGTATTAATATTAATAAGTAGGTCAAAGTAGGTACAACCTGGGGTAATTAAACAATAATTAAAACAGACCCCTGTAAATGATTTCTGGACGATGAATTACGATACATTATTATAGAAAGAAAAAAAAAAAAAACTTGCCCCAACTTATTTTGAACTTTACTTTCTGTCAGTTTGAGAAACACACATATTCAATCATTTTCCTTTTTCCAGCTGAAAAATTGCCGAACCAAGTGCACACAAGATACCCTTGCGAGAATACTAAATGCATAAGATGCAGTTAAGACACAAGCATCTCTCTGGTCCGACAAGTACAGTAACGGTACTGTTTTATTTGCATGTACAGACCCTGTCCGAAAGAGAACATTAAACGTGTTTGAATCAAGACATAGACGTGTGTTAAACTTCCGTTTTAGTTCAATTTTGTTCCGAGATTATATGAAATAAATAACGCAACTAGCCTGTAGTAGTTTTCAAGGACATGCAAATACTGAATGTGTACCAGTTTAATTCTGTGAATAATGCATCTTTTACATCGATAATTACATTTTGGGGGTATACACCTCTAAGAAAACACAACAAATATGAGATGTTTTTGTTCTGTAATATACCTTATAGTATATTATATCTGGCCCACAGTGGTTCTTTATACAATTATATGTAACAAACATTAGTTACCTAACCTAACCCAGTCTGTCTTTCTTCTTCGACAGTCCGAGAGTTGACAACATTTGTAACCACGGTAACCTACCCTCCGTTTTAATTGGACTGTTTAACAATAGAGCGCTCCAATGATGTTCCCACCTTTTGGGCGTCTGCCCAATGGAATCCAGACCTAGAAAGCTCCTGTGTAGTGACGTCACGCCTTCTCGTACAGGCACGGGAGGAGAGAGAAGAGAACTCGCTCCACATGCTATAGAGACGAGCTAGTTATACGAGTGGGTCTTAGTCATTTGTATTACAGTATTATTAAATGTAAGCCTTTCGATGGCGCCCTTCTTCAAAACGTACGGGCTGGCTTAATACCCCTCCTCCTCCTCACAGTAAGTATTTATCCATGCAAAACGCATTTAAATGGATTCATCTCGTGTGCATATGTAGTACTCTGTACTAAACTCGCGTAGTTCTTGTTTTGCACAATTAAAATGTTTTGAATCGCAACTAAAATGTGTTAAGTTACAGCATGTCGTGCTTTTAAAATACATCTGAAACAATCGAATGGAACGCTCGTGTCGATTATTAATTATGTGATGCAAAGTAATCTTTACCTTGCGACTTGTTTACACCTAACCGAACATTTTCAATGCATGTCTCGTCTTATGCACAACTGTATCACATAGACATCTAAATGGATTAGTATTGCAAAAATTAGCACATTGGTATCGATTGTATAAAGTGGATCAAGTTACGTCATTGCTATTTAGGTCCGATTACACTAAAATATGCTTGGGGTCACCAGTCTGTAGTGTTTGCGGTGTGGTAGGCAGGTGTGTGCTGTGTAGGAATCTGAAGAATGCCCGGGGAGGAAAAGAAAAAAAGAAGAAGAAAACGCTTACCATTGGAGGACAGTAGCACATACTACCTCGTTTTCTTTCATGGGTACTAAACGCTGAAATTGATTTTTTTTTTTAACACCGAATTAAAAAGAGCCTTTTTTAATTACCAAATCTAACAGAACTACAGTAAAGTCTGTTTTTGTTAGCGCATCACAGTTTGCACTGTTTTTGTAACTTGAATCGATCAAGTACGGCAGTACTAGAATCAACAGTAAATGTACTGAAGAAATGTTAAAAAAAAGAAGAAAAAAAAGTCTGTGTTTAGATTGAGCCGATAGTTGTTTGGTGCTGCTGTAGAATTGCTGGGCGTGTCGATTTCCATCTGAAACAACACAACACCCCAGCAGGGCACCCACTTAACATAACAACAAAAGAGAAGAGTTATCAGATTTCATGTAACTGCACATTATAATTAAGGACAGAGCCCCCACAATTACAAACGTGTTTATTTTTATTTTTTTTATTCTTTGTGTCAATCTGTCTAAAATAAACCTTTTTTTTTTTTAAACTTTCTTTTATAAGTTTGTTCTTCAATAAAGCCGACATATCTTTATAATATGGAACTCCCGATACTGGCTGTAAGATTTGAAGCACTGTTAATCAAACCTGCCCTTCAGTATTTATTTATTTATGGCTGTACTCCTGTTAATCCTAGAACTTTCAGGAAGGTTTAACATACTTGCTGGTTACAAATCTTTAAAACCAAATCATACATAAAGAAATGTATCACTAAATAATCACTAGCTGTGACCAACTGTTCAGAACTAACAGCCCGAGTGTCAGTTGAATTGATTTGAGATTTAATTTTGATACAATGATCGTGATACTGTGCATAACAAATAGCACTCATTGTGAAATCAGCATCTATGATTGGCCAAGATGTTCTTGAATGATACATACATCATTGTATTGCAGGTAGTAATATGTTTTCAATGTAGGAGGCTGTGTGGTCCAGTGGTTAAAGAAAAGGGCTTGTAACCAAAAGGGCTTGTAACCAAGAGGTCCCCGGTTCAAATCCCACCTCAGCCACTCACTCATTGTGTGACTCTGAGCAAGTCACTTAACCTCCTTGTGCTCCATCTTTCGGGTGAGACGTAATTGTAAGTGACTCTGCAGCTGATGCATCTGATGCATAGTTCACACATCCTAGTCTCTGTAAGTCGCCTTGGATAAAGGCGTCTGCTAAATGATAATAATAATAATAATAATAATAATAATGTCACCTTTACAATCACATTTCATAAGACTACATTTAAACAAGCACTTCAAATTTTGCCTTATCATATTGGATCTGTGTATTGAGATTTATCATGACTTGTGGTGTTCCTGCAGTTCTTCTGTCTTTGAAACCTAATTAATTGCACCGACTTTGATAACATATTGTTTGTGATACTTCATGATGTTATGATGTTTGGACTGGTGGTGATTTAAAGTATCTGTATTGGGATAAAAAGACACAGTTTTATCCAGCCAGGCAGAATGCACACTGTTACAGTAGCTATGATTTCATAATTGATTAGGCAACTGGAGGAATTGTGCCTTTGCACAGATCACACAGCAACAACCACCATGGCAATCTACAGTATTTCAGTTTGGATTTGCATAGACTGTATTTGAAGCATTGCTTTGCTAATGCTGTATAATGACGCAGTAGTTTGTATCTACTTTACACTAGTACCAAAGACAACTGCAAGCTAAATGAGGCACGCATGCTACACATCAATAATGATAAAAATGCAACCACAAAGAGCTTGGACAGATTGGCTGGATAGTATTTGTTGTCCATATCACACTGGGCCTATACTTTGCATGCCTGCAAGTAGTAGAAAACATAATTGAGTCAGGTTCTCCAGTCTTTACGACAGGTACTTTATATTGTGGCTTCAGTGAGATTTGGCTGCATTGTTGAAACCAAAACAAGAAGTGGCGTGTTTGTGTTTTGTAAACGGTTAGAGCAGCATAAGTATTTTTTGTAAGGATGGCTGTATTTTTTCTCATTCACTTTGACCTTTTGGTGTGTATATATAGGTAGTAGTGCACTGTGTAGCAGTTTAAATGAGGGTTGGGAAATGGGCTAGGCATGAATCAATCCCACCATTTATCACTACCCTATTATTAAAATAATGCCTCAGATTTTGGAGTTCTAAATATTTTTTTATTATTAGCTATCAGTGATCCCAGACTGGTTGGCACAGGGGTGATGTAAACCACTTGAATTCTTAATTGTTTATAGAAAACACTATTTGAAATGTGCACGTGTGGGTCATTCCATGCCAACTCAACCAATGCCGCTGCCCGTCCGTCTCAGATCTTCCTAGAAAAATTCACCTGGGGCTTTTCAGACACGCTGAGTTCAGAAATGATTATTTATTTTTTTTAATTTCCTCTTCGACCTGTGACCTTGCAAAGGTCAACCTAAAGTGATAAAGGGACCTTGACCAGAGAAATCACCCTGGGTGCAGTTTAGACGCTACCATCATGTGTAGCACCTCATTCTTCTCGTATTGAACAGGGCTTTTCAGAAAAAATACTAGCAGCACCCTACTCACTCCTGTAGGGGATGCGGGTCCTAAAATGTAAGTATTGCTGTAAGAACCTTAGGAACCAGTCTTCCAAATTCTGTGAAAAACTTTTGGTTTCAAGTCCCACCACTGATCATTAAACCCCCTTGAAATTGTAATTTTTTGCTATTTGTACCAAGTTTAGGCTGTAATAACTTGCATGGGGGGCAAAGATGTGCTTCGATAAATGTTGATGAGATCTACAGCATCAAGCAAAATATGTTGGGACCCACATCCCCTATGGGGTAAAGGGTTAGGCTGAAGTTCAAATAAAACTCGTCAGTTACCCCTCGTCTTGCAATTTGCCAGGAGTGAGTAGGGTGCTGCTAGTATTTCTTTCTGAAAAGCCCTGTTCAATACGAGGAGAACTAGGTGCTACACACGATGGTAGCATCTAAATTGCACCCAGGGTGATTTTTCTGGTCAATGTTTCTCACTTTAGGTTGACCTTTGCAAGGTCACAGGTCGAAGGGGAAACTTAAAAAAAAAAATTCCACCTGCAATGAAGTTGAGTTTCTAAGGAGGTAGGATTGACTACAACCTGTGCTTTTCAGTGTTTGACTGTTCTTTGCTTTTTCAGTATAACCTCCTTACCACAGGGCTGAGGAAAGCCTTGGTGGAGTCTAGTCTTCTACTGTACACCCCCATTAGCATCCAATGCGAACTTGAATTTCCAGCCGTATTGTTAAGTACCTACTCTCAAAGGCTTCGTGGTTTATTTAATCATCCTACTGGGATAAGCCACATCAGAGAATCTACCTCGGTTGTATTCAGTGTTTATTTTTACAGGTTATCCATGGATAACCAGAGAGGTGGTTGATGTGGATTATTTCGGTGGTTTGTAGTTTGATCAAATAAACCCCATTGCCTCTTGAATGAAACCACAATCAAATATTTATACAAAGATACAAACTGTTGTGTTACAGCTGTCTCCGTGCATAATCAAATGTGATACTGATTTACTTTTTCCGTGTTCACTAGATATTGTGCTTTATTGTAATATCCAGAAATAGTGCATATGTTTGATTTGCCATGACTAAGTACTAACTATGTAGATAAATAAGGGGTGGAGTTCTGTGATGTCATATTAATTCAGCTACTTATTTAAAAGAATGTGCAGAGTGTGTTATTTTAGTCTACAGAATAATGCGATTGTCACTGATATAATGCTTTGTGGGGTTTTGTCTTGGTTACTAATCCCCTCCTTTGTCCAGAAGTCATTCATTCATTCAAGCTTCAGCTTGGCTGTGACAGAGAGCACATCTATTGAATGTGTATGTGGGCTTTTTTTTAACATTGATGAAACTGAATTACAGTGTGATAGTTTGCAGTTGTTAAAATTGTAAAATGAAACTATAAAAATAGCTACAGAACTCCTATATAATTTGCTTGCAGTACTAAATTAGATACAGGTCTAAAATATTAGATTTACTTTTTTCCCCCCTTTTAAGTCAACTTTTTTTTTTTTTTTTTAAGCATTCAAAACCATTGTCTGTCTTAACTAGTAGTCATCCCGATTGTCAATGCTTCTTGAGAACGAGGCAGGAGAAAACACAATGCACATTAGTCATAAGTTGCACCCTCACAGCAAGGTGTGATGGAAACAAGAGAATGAATTCTCAGCCATAGTCCACCTTGACACTCTTTTTGTTTACACAAGGCCAGGACGCTGTTTGAATTGTATCCAGGGCAGCAACTGGAGTTTACTGATACTGTTCATCAGATTTTCTATTTTTTTTATTATTATTACACTGTATTTTTAAAATACAATATACACAATGCCTCAACTCTATTTATTTATTTTCTTTGCAGAGCACCACCAACAAAAGTAAATCATGCAGCATTCACTATATATATATATATATATATATATATATATATATATATATATATATAGACATGCTCAAATTTGTTGGTACCCCTCCACAAAAAACGAAGAATGCACAATTTTCTCTGAAATAATTTGAAACTGACAAAAGTAATTGGCATCCACCATTGTTTATTCCATATTTAATAGAAATCAGACTTTGCTTTTGATTTTTTATTCAACATAATATTGTAAATAATAAAACAAATGAAAATGGCATGGACAAAGATGATGGGACCCCTAACCTAATATTCTGTTGCACAACCTTTAGAGGCAATCACTGCAATCAAACGTTTTCTGTAGCTCTCAATGAGACTTCTGCACCTGTTAACAGGTAGTTTGGCCCACTCTTCCTGAGCAAACTGCTCCAGCTGTCTCAGGTTTGATGGGTGCCTTCTCCAGACTGCAAGTTTCAGCTCTTTCCATAGATGTTCGATAGGATTCAGATCAGGACTCATAGAAGGCCACTACAGAATAGTCGAATGTTTTGTTCTTATCCATTCTTGGGTGCTTTTAGCTGTGTGTTTTGGGTCATTATCCTGTTGGAGGACCCATGACCTGCGACTGAGACAGAGCTTTCTGACACTGGGCAGTACGTTTCGCTCCAGAATGCCTTGATAGTCTTGAGATTTCATTGTGCCCTGCACAGATTCAAGGCACCCTGTGCCAGGCGCAGCAAAACAGCCCCAAAACATAACCGAGCCTCCTCCATGTTTCACTGTAGGTATGGTGTTCTTTTCTTTGAAAGCTTCATTTTTTCGTCTGTGAAAATAGAGCTGATGTGACTTGCCAAAAAGCTCCAGTTTTGACTCATCTGTCCAAAGGACATTCTCCCAGAAGGATTGTGGCTTGTCAATATGCATTTTAGCAAATTCCAGTCTGGCTTTTTTATGTTTTTCTGTCAAAAGTGGAGTCCTCCTGGGTGTTCTTCCATGGAGCCCACTTTCGCTCAAAAAGTGACGGATGGTGCGATCAGAAACTGACGTACCTTCACCTTGGAGTTCAGCTTGTATCTCTTTGGCAGTTATCCTTGGTTCTTTTTCTACCATTCGCACTATCCTTCTGTTCAATCTGGGGTCGATTTTCCTCTTGCGGCCGCGCCCAGGGAGGTTGGCTACAGTTCCATGGACCTTAAACTTCATAATAATATTTGCAACTGTTGTCACAGGAGCATCAAGCTGCTTGGAGATGGTCTTGTAGCCTTTACCTTTACCATGCTTGTCTATTATTTTCTTTCTGATCTCCTCAGACAACTCTGTCCTTTGCTTTCTCTGGTCTATGTTCAGTGTGGTGCACACAATGATACCAAACAGCACAGTGACTACTATTCTCCATTTAAATAGGCTGAATGACTGATTACAAGATTGGAGACATGTGTGATACTAATTAAAGAAACGAATTAGTTTGAAATATCACTATAATCCAATTATTTATTATCTTTTCTAAGGGGTACCAACAAATGTGTCCAGGCCATTTTAGAATATCTTTGTAGAATAAGTAATAATTCATCTCATTTCACAGCTTCTTTGCTTTATTCTATGACATACCAAAGGCATGCAAGTATACATGATAAAATAGCTTTTAATTTCATCACTTTTCAGGAGGAATGAAGCATTATTTCAGTGAGCTGTAAGGGTACCAACAAATTTGAGCACGTCTGTGTGTATATATATATATATATATATATATATATATATATATATATAATTTGTGCTGATGAAAATAACATTATGGTTGTCACTAGTGGAGAAATTGGTCCACTTTGGTATCAACATTCCTCACAGGTCTTCACACCATGTACAGCTATTAGGAAATAGTATGTGGGAGTTGAATACAGATACAATAAAGCCCAGCAACAGGAGATTTATTATTGTGAAAACTCATGATTAAACTGAGGAATTGCTTTTTTTAAATTTTTTATAAAGATTCTAAAAAAGTAGAACCTTGCTGCTGATTCATTACTGTACGTCTGTCCTTGATAGTGTTGATAAACTAGCTAAGCCAAGAGCCAAGAGTTTTAAAAAAACTGTGCTTGATACAGTAATGCATGGGTGGGGAATGGACTCTCTGATCCATTTTCTGTTAGCTTTTAAAACCTTTTTTGTTTACAGCACAGTTGTTCACAGATAGTTACATTTGCTTTAAAGTAGAAATACAAACTAAAGTAAAAACAATAATGGGTCTTTCATACTAAAACAAGCCAGCTGTTTGTACTCCTGTGTCTTTTCTTCTGAATTATAAGCCCATAGCTGTTGTACTACTATAAAAGCCAACCCTGATACTTGCCAGTGTCAGCCAGTATCACTGCTCCCATTCATATCCAGAGTGTTTGTTATATATCTGGGATGTCTTGGTAGTGGTTTTTGACTTCATTCTTGTTGATAATATTTAGGGATGGAGATCAGACTCCCATTGCATAGCTGTTGCATCGATGCCTGGTTTGACTTTGAGCTTAACAAGGCACACTTGTTATCTGCATACACCATGGCTAATCAAGTTCTAAGTAAAAGCTGGAATGGTTTGAAATGATATGCAGTAGGAGTTTTATTTCCATGCTTGCAATTTGATAAGACCTTGATGCATTGGTTAACATTTGAATTAAGAAATAGTCACGTACTATGTAAATAGGCGACTGTAACTGTTGTAACTGTTTAGTTACTGTAGGGATATGCAAAGAGTTGCGTCCTAGTGTATATATATTTGAAATGTTGCTCAATAATTTAAACAATACAGCCTAAGTTATTTGTATGATCTGTTTTAGGAGATGGCAGCCCTCTTACTAGAGTGTTGCTATTTCTTGTTTATGCAGAGAGGCACATTGTTGGGTTTTTGTCTTTTACCACCATGAACATTTTATGTCAAAGTCATAACAGGAAAAAAGGGGTAACCACAGGCTCTCCAGTGGTAAAATATGTAAGTACACATGTATACATTTAATTTTGAATGAAGTTAAATTGAATCTGTATCCCTTTAAACATTACCAGCAGCTATTTTATGCTTGCTTTTGCACAAATGACAAATACAACACTGAAATCAGTTACTACAGTACTTTGCTGTACCACCAGGCTTTGCAGTTATTGGTACAATAAAGTCCCAGTCAATGTAAAGGACTGGCTTGTAGTGGAAGTACTGTACTGTAGTTGCGAATGGTATTTTTGTTACCAGTTCTGTTAAATTTTTACATGACTTCACTACTTTGAATAATAATGTCATTTGTTTGTGTTTTGGCTTGACAGTATTTTTTCCGTTTAGGAGTGCATTTCCAATTAAATACAAATACTGTCTTTTGATTGAAAATTCTACAGGAGCTTTAAAACTAATATCTTGCTGAATTAGCTAGATAACCCCCTGAATGGGATTCAGATTAAAATGTTGTTAGGATCCTGGGTAACACAGGATTAATGCTGAACAAAAAGCATGTCAGCACTTTTTTAGATGAACCAGACAACGGATTTTGTACAATGAAAATACTAATCTTGGGGTCCAGGAACACTGAGGGACTGCACAATAGATTGCACTGTATTTATGGTTTAACAGCTGCAATATAAATCTAACACAAACTTTATATAAATGTCTACTGTATCTTGGTGTAATTTGAAACCTGGTTGAAAATGCTTAATTCTAAAAACTCTGTCTAACTTTTATTTGACTACTTTTTGGTTGGATTCAATGCTCAGATTATTTTGTAACTTTGTCACAAAGTAAGTTGCCTTGGAGTTTATATTCTTTATTTTATATAAAAAAATCAAACATTTCTTCTGCATTCTTCGAGTCTAGACAGTGAACATAATGGGTAGGGGTACTGTATGAGGTAATGGTAGAATATCTCATAAGAAATATTTTTAATGGTAGGGATAAATAAATACAGACATACTGTAGTTGCTCACTTTAAGTGTCTCAATTTTAGTAAGATCCTTCACACACACACACACACACACGTACTTTGACGGATACTGTAGTGTGCTATCTGGTTTAGCATACATTAATATCCGGAGAATGCTGCAGTGCTGTACTATTGTTAAGTGGGAGCAGTAGCAGGAACAATCTCTCTCCAATCTCTGTCTGTGAACCATGCATATGAACAGCAGAGAACTCTGAGCCACTAAAGCCTGCTAGGAAATTACACTGATTGCTGCATGTCTGTAAAAAGCATGAAATATAGTGTTACTGTTGGGATCTGTTTTTAAATTATTTTTTTACTCTAATTTGAAATTAAAATGTGTACGATTATAGTGACTGTACTAATGTGTTTGCTTTTTTTTCTTTTCTTCTTTTCTCTCCAGAGTATGTTTTGGTTGGAAAATGTCTTGTATCAGTTGGTCTTCATTGTTACAGTAAAAACCTTGAGTCACACATTATCGTGCAGCTGCACATTCCTTGAAGCTTATTGTTGTTGGCAGGAGTGATTTGTCTTTTAGAAAGAAGATAACTATTTTATTTTGTTATACTGTATGGTATATCAAGTTTTTAATTGTAATAAATACATCACCTAAGGTTATACAGCAAGTCATTCCAAATGTCATATGCCAGTGTGATACTAAACTTGTAGAATACAATTGTATTCTTTTGATCTTCATATATTATGCCCAGTAACAGAAATTGCAAGTTGGATATTTCCTCATTTGGATGAATGATTATATACAGTATAATACAATTTTCAAGTATGTAACACTTTCTTCTTGTAATCCCTTTTTGTTGTGTAATGATGCATGCTGTTAGCATGGGCATTGGAAATGAAGATTGTTAATGTACAGTTGAGCTGATGTGTAGGTAGTAGCAGCGTTCCTGTAAATAACATGATTCCTCATGCAGAGAGCATTGCTTTGCCATCTGGGACTGGAGAATATTTCTGAATGTGTTGAGGCCCCCCTAAAGCAATCTTGCGGACCCTCAATTTGGGAACCACTCTGTTGTGCATGTTGTCCCATCCCTGCTTTGTCTGCGTACAACTATAGACAGTAAGTGCTTCCAAGCGTAGAAAAAATGTGCTATATTTTACTAGTAAACTCCTGAACCATTGTAGTTATTGCCTCCTAGTTTTTCCAGGTTACATAACATCAGCAAAGACTATATATCACAGGGCAAGTGGTTACTGAGTTATGAGCCCCCAAAGTGGACGCGAGGACAGACATGGCATCCCTTCAGCACCCCAGAACTCAAAAGGGAGAGCTGATGCACACTCGTGATTTTAATGCGTCATAAAGCTGTGTAAGTCTGGAAAACGGCACACCTTGTCTACTCGCTAATGGTGTTTGGTTAGAAATAATCAATTAAGAAATGTTTATATGCTTCGAGACAGCAAATAATTGATAGAACAGATAACAAAAAAAAAAAACTGTGGTTTCCATGTCAAATATTATCCGCTAAACTATACAAATACAGTTTGGCAAAATTGTATTTGTATCCATCTGTTGAGGTTAATGGCCCTATGGCAACACTGACAGGTCTTTCTAGGACAGTTTGAGTTGGTCGTTTGAGATTTTTTAAATAATACAGTATAATAAAGTAATGATGTGCCAGCAATGTGAGCAATCAGGCTCCTGCTAAATCTGCTCTTATTATAGGTTATCCAACCATAAATCCATTTCGCCTGAGTCTCTAGGTCTTTTAATTGATTTATCTGTTTAAAGAGATCCAGGCAACCCTAAATGGAAAGCAGTTTACCTAGACCAGTTCACAGCATATTTAGCATGTATCTGCTATCCCTTTTGAGGTCTGGGGTGCGTAACCAATTGCTTTGTGACACTAACAATGCATATATAGTCTGTTAGATAACCTGAAGGACTACAGTGGTTCAGGAGTTGTCGCAAGTACAATATGGCATTTTTATTGGTGTCATTATTTTTGTTTACGCATTTGCCTCTGTAGAATTATCAGGTAATATGTTGACATATTATTGAATTACATAAACAGTTCTGCGCGTGCAGCGAGTGTGAAGATTTCTTGAATACTTTGTAAAATCTGAACTGTCAAACATGGCCCCTCTTCAGTGCTTGTTTTCATCCATTACAGGCAACCCCCACCCAATTATAGGCCCATAACTTAAATAATGAGAGTTGAGAGAAGATACGTTGGGATTCTTCCTAAAACACATCCAGATACTCTCAAATACAATATGAAAATAATCTGAGTAGTGTGTGTGTATGTGTGTGTTTTGTGTCATTTGGAGGACAAATTTCATACTACCTTTTATATACTGTAGTCTTTTACAATAGGATGAAGTCCATTTTGCTCTGGTAGGTGGCTGCATACATTTCCTGTGTAATCTTTGGTAGCAGTGCTCCCTGTTTAAACAGTGCAGCATTTTCTGTGTAATTTTGACTGAAGAGGAGCATTATGCTTTGGGTTAAGGTCAAGTGGGGTTTGCATAAATGCTACCACATGATAGTAATGTTATGCATGATATCGTACCACACGTGGGGGCAGGGGGTGAGGAGCATTTCACGATTTGTACATTTAAATTCCAACAATACCCCAGTTAATCTTTTTTTATATTTTTAAAAAGTAAAGGGGGAAAGAACAAAAATATACTGTAATGGATAATGATGTATGTTGGAGGATTTCAGTGGGTATTTATAGAGTAGGAAAAAAAATGTTGTCGGAGAGCTTTACAAAACTATTGGTAACTGCTTCGGGCATTGGGCGTCGCATTTTTTTTATTCTAATGAAGGATAGTTTAGGATTTAAATGTAGTTTGGGGACACATTAATTAGTGATGACATGCACGCAGTAGACATGAATGGAGTGTTAATGAGCTATGAGACGTGGATGGAGCTGAACTGCTAAGATCTGGTTTGTTGTAGGAATTCTGATTATGGATACTTTAGAAATGTTACCTTTAGGAACGTGCACATTAAAGTACATTGGAAGTGGTTGTAGACATACAGTAGGTATACAGTAATGATATCATATTGTGGAGAAAATGTAACCTTGATGGTATTTTATAGATTGCATTTTGAATATTAAAGTCAAAACCTGCAATTCCCCAAACACAGCATTTTTTGAATCATGTTGAATCATAATTTAAAAACATTGTAAATTAAGAATACAGTATGTTTTTCTTAAAACCTTAGTGTGTGATCAAGGTACTGGGTTTTTCTATTTTCACATTATTGGCAGTGCAGACTCTAGTGCATGGGACTGTTGCCATGACACTGGTAATTTTGTAAGAGCTCCGACCAAACAGCAAGAAAAAAAATGTGTTTTTAATGTAGGCAAAAGGATTTGCCAATGAAAGAAAGATGATGCATCATTTCAAGAATATAGAAATGACTAAATTAAAAGGTACAATTTAAGTGAAGATTATGTTGTTGCTGTCCTTGTGCGTAATGTGTTTAACCTGCATGCCAGTAACTATTGATATTTCAGATTCTGTTTTCATGATGAACACTGATACTGTTCATCGTCAATAGGATTTGGCACTGGTTATTCTAGTTTAAGGATGTAATGTAAAATTGTGGGGTTATTTTTTATTTTTTTTTGGGGGGGGGGGGGTTCCAGCAGGCTGCAAATATATTAAATAAAAAGATATTCATCCATAAAAATGTGACTGAATTGCACTAAATGAATAAGACATCCTTGAGCTAGAGTATGTGCACTGTTATACAGAAGCACTTGACTTTAAATGTTGCTAGAGTTCCCACAGTTATCCTTTAATCCAACATTACATAATCAATAGGCAAGTGTACATTATTGATAAATGTGCAGCCTACTAAGCTAAAATAATGCCGTTTTACTGGCATGATTGGTCTTTCACATAAACCGTCTTTAGATAAAGCAAAGCTGAGCCAGGGGTATGAGCATGCCCTATTTTATATCTACCGTATCTACATCTTAACTTTAAACCTTGATTAACAGTTATTAAACCTTGTTAACAATTTGAATCTAATGGAAATCAGAACAGTGATTTTTTTTTTCAACTCTCAAGGGAGCAGGTGCTTTACATTGGTTAGATATACTGATTTACGGTACAGCAAGTGTATTTGTTGAGTCGAATTCTAAAGCTTATAGTATTGAGGTATAAAAGCTACAGCAGACAACATACAGTACAGTTCTTTCTGTGAAAGTTTTTTTTAGTATTTTTAGTGAACCAAGTAATACTGTCTGTAGCATACATGCAACTTGCTTAAAATGTTCCAACAGTAATAGAAAATAAAATATTTATGTGTGTTTCATGACTGTGTTTTGGCTATCCCGCATTGTCATATATATCTTCTTCTGTGAACAGTACTGCAAGATGATTCTGGTTCAATATATTAAAATATAGTCAGATATAGAAACGGATGTTATTCTAGCACTTGTATAGTATTTATCAAATGTACCAAGGAACAAGCCAAAGTACTATTATCTTGTAAGCTGCTATGTTTTATTGACATTATGTATTCAGGTTTATTTGTAGTGTGTGTTTGGTCCGCTCGCTGATCGCAGTGAGTTCATGTTCAGTGGGTATGTGTTTCAGTTACAGTAAATGTTGGAGGGAAACTGCTTCTCCAGCTGGAAACATTCATGAGTATGTTTTTAGGGCGTGTCATACTAGAAGCAAATGAATAATTTTCTGTTCACAAGCCTTGCCGGAACTTACAAATAAGTAGAGGATCTCATAAATGGTTTTGTTTCCAGGTGAAAATGGATTGGCCTACACCTTACTTGTCTGAAAATGTTTTCACTTTTGACACAGAAGTGGGCACAGTAAAGAGAAATCTCCAGTGAAAGATGTACCCTCAGGGGATCTAATGTTGCAGTTACAGTACTGCATCATTGTTGACAAATCTAGCATCAGATGCCCTTGGAAAAACAAACTGATTTTTTTTTTTTTAGTTTTTGCTGAAAACTAGTTAAGGTTTGTGAACTAAGGATTTCCTATATGTTGTTTCTTTTCTGTTTTTTGTTGTTGTTCTTTTTTTTTTTTTTTACACCAAAAGCTCTTCAACAGTAGAAAAGAGATGATATTGCTTATAGGGTTGGGAGGTGCATGTATAATATTGTTTGTGCTAATAAGAGGTAAGAAAAACCTTAGCAATCCCTTGAAAAGCCTGCAAAATCTGATGATTAGAATATTTTTCAGGAGAGATTTCCTTGTGATTTATACATACATACATACATACATACATACATACATACATTGCATAGCATAGCATAGCATAGCATAACGTGGGATACATTTGTCATTTTGAATAACATTCTTACCCAGACTAGTTTTTGAATGTGTCTTTGCTTACATTGTAATCCAGTGTTGTACTGCCACCAATAAGTGTTTTACACAAATTCCCATTCCCTTTTTTTATTTTTATTTTTTAATAATTTAGTTGTTGCCAATTATTTTTTTAATTCTTTTCTCTCCAATTTGAAATGGCCAATTATTTTTAGGCTCAGCTCACCGCTACCACCCCTGCGCTGACTCTGGAGGGCAAAGACGAACACACGCTGTCCTCGAAGCGTGTGCTGTCAGCCGACCGCTTTTTTTCACACTGCGGACTCACCATGCAGCCACCCAAGAGCTACAGCGTCGGAGGACAACGCAGCTCTCTGGCAGCTTACAGGCAAGCCCGCAGGCGCCCGGCCAGACTACAGGGGTCGCTTGTGCGCGGTGAGCCGAGGGTACCCTTGGCGACCTAACCCTCCCTCCCCCGGGCGGCGCACGGCCAATTGAGTGCCACCCCCCTGGAGGCTCCCGTCCTCGGTCGGCAAAGGAATAGCCTGGACTTGAATTCGCGAAGTCCAGACTATAGGGCACATCCTGCACTCCATGTGGAGCGCCTTTACTGGATGCGCCACTCTGGAGCCTAAATTCCCATTCCCTTTTAATCAATTCCAACACCTCATTGATTAAAATTGCAAGTGGCAGTGTTCTGTTAAAATTAGCTTCTCACAGTGGCAACAAATTGCATAAATTAAAGTCACTTAGTCAATTCAATTGGCTTCAAATGAAAGCAGTTGAAGGATCACAACAATTATGTCTCTAAAAGATAAATTCCAATTACTTTGAAGGAATTGGAATTAGGAATTGATATTAAAAAGGAATTGAAAATGGAATTGAAAAACAGGAATTGACCCCAACCCTGAACCTGTAGCCCCTTCATCAACACCAGTAACGGTACAGAGACAACAGCGAGATAACGGTAGAGACAACAGAGAGGCTACAAATTGACAGACTGAGCTCAAGGTTCTACCTAAAAAGATAGCTGCGAAGAGGCCATAAACAAGGTTTGAAATTAATCTGTGTCGACGCATACAGTAGTCTGTTAAAGGAAAGTGAAGATCCGGCAGGTAAAATAATCCCTGAATTAATCGATTTTAATCTCACTCTCTCTCGCTCTCAAAAAAAAAAAAAAATGTATTATTCGATGTTGCATGTTGAAATGGTTGAGTACTTTTTTGAATAGCACACAGAATTTCACGGCCAGCCTGATCCTGTTCATTTTCAATTCAACCTACTCGCTGTTTGTGGATTTGTTCTTTGGTTCCTCTCCTTTATGTATTCGGCCCCAGCACTGTGTGTAAATGGTAGTTTTGTTTGTCTTTCGATCTCACAATTCTACAAAATCATAATAAAGATACAGCCTGCTAGCCCTTAAAGAATATTAAAGATGTAGGTTTATAATTGATTAGCGTTGGTAAAGTGAATTAATCCAGAGTTTTGTTATGGGAGGAAGTAATCTGACTTTGTGTTGTGCGGCAGGGTGTGCCCCCTGTGTACGGGTTCAAACATACTGTAGCTGTTCCTAAGCAAGGGGAAAGACGATGGGGATTTGGAATGTTTTCCAAAGGATTTTTACATTTAATTTGTGTCATGTGCTAAGGCAGCTTGGACAGCTGGGATGGAGTTGATGGCTTTTTGTTTCTGCAGAAAAGAAATGCAGACCAAAAACATTATAATGTGAAACTTTGTGTCCATTAACTGACACTGATTTAATTCTTAGTAAATGTTAATCCTTAAATTATACAGGTATTTACCTCTTGAATAAGGTTTTATTTTTTTGTGGAGCTGAATGTTCCACGCCATCGACCTCCTGAGTTCTTCTCACATCCTGTGTAATTGAAATGATGCCCTGAATGGAACCTGCATATTCCTATGGTACCTGTCTCATTGAATTGAGGGAAGTGACACAGTGCAAACGGTCACAGTAAATACAAATTGAACTTCACCAAATTTTCAGCACATAGTTTCACATCAGGATGCATGGTTTTTATTAGATAAGATACACTTTTTGTGGATATTAAATATCACAGGTGACTGAACTAATGTGTTCTTGTTGTTTTAAATTCTCTGTTCTGTTTTTTGTCATCACATCCTGGTGACTTTAATGCTCAGATGTTTATAGCATCCCGATACCACGCCACCCTCAATAGAGCTCTCTGAATCATGCATAATCTTGAAATACATCTGGTACACCAAACCATTAACCTGTTCCTCTGCAACACTAGTGGGATGTAGATTCATTAATAAAAAATAAAAAAATACAACCCTAAAAATAAAATTTAGCATTGCAGTTATCCCACAAATATTAGCTTGGATAACAAATCCCACTGTTTTGGAAATATATAGGGATTGTTTTGAGGCATACAGTTATCTACCAAGTTTCTATTAATCCACAACTGGGTGCAGATAGTTACATGACGATTTAAAAAAAAATACAAAATTAAAATAATAATTTGCATTGGAAGATCGGATTGGCTACATGTCAAAAGATGAATAGATCAGATGTCATGTGATGGCACATTGTCTTTAATTTGAAATTCAGAATAGAGCAAAATACCAACTGGTACGCCTTCATTCTGGATTGACCCAAATGTTTTATTTAGACACCAGGTCATTCAAACAGGGTAGTATCTCCTGCATGAGACTGCTGTATGCTTTGTTTGTGACTGTTTTCCTTTAAGACTGAGGGGAGAAACATGCAGGACCAGTCAGACTGCCTTGGTTACATGAATGCCCTGTGTCTTCACACGGTGAGGTATTATGTATAATTTATATTTTGCTGACAGATAAGATTACATTTAATGGAGTTTCATACATTTTTTTGTTTAAATAACATGTTGGTAGAGAGGTGGAGGTTGCTTGTTGAATGAATGTCTCTGTACTGTAAATTTTAAGTTTGTTATTTGCACAGGGAACGTCTGATCTAAGTACAGCCTCTCCTTTACATTCAGTTTTGTACTACAGCTCATACTGTGGTATTGTATACTGTACTGTATATACTGTACCTTTCAGATACAGTTGCATCATTGTATATTTAAAAGATTTGTTTGCCCATGGGGGAGGGGGAGGGGGGAACATAATATACTATACAGGGCATCGTGGTGATTTGAAGTTCTGTGCTGGAAATTACCTCATAATCGAAAGAAATAGAAAAAACATGCATGACAAAAATAGTCCAAAAATAACCAAACCACCAAAGACAACATTTAACGGCTAGATGCTTTCAAAGCAAGCCAAATTTGCCTGGAAGACCACCAATCTGGCAGCACTAATTAAGGGGGAGTAGCCTAAAAGTTGCCTGCAAGACGCATGCATTACCTATTAAATGCTACCTCAAGTTCAATGTGCAAATAAAACTTGAATTTGTAATATTGTAATTGATGTTCCGGTACTTTAAGATGTAGGACTACACCACTGTATGTAAGGTTGGTGGTCCTGCCAGCATATTTTACTTCAACCTTGCATAAACAACATACCGCAATGTCTGATGCTATACAGCCATGCTTTTTAGATTTTTTTTTTATTATTAGGAAATGATTCCACACATGTGACTTTGCTTTGCAGAATGTAAGCAGCTCAAAATCTCTGTGTACTTTTGCCATATTTTCTTTTGTGTTAGCACAGCTCACATTACGAGTTCTCGTGGGAAGTCATTATCTCGCTAGATAATAGCCAACATTTGTTACGTTTCCCTGAATCAGTTTAACCAAAAGTATTTGTTCAAATACTGGTTATTCTATTGCCTGATGAATATCGTGATATACTGGTATATCGGTATGATCGGGCACCCCTACTTGTGAGGCATATTCCACGTGTCTTGGATATAGTGGAAGCCTTCATCTCACACTTTAGATTTTACATGTACTGCCATGTTTTTATTGTTTTGGCATATAAAGTACACATTGTTGGCATTTCAACATATTCAGATCTAAAATATGTGACTTGTGTTTTAATAATGCTGAAAGATCAGCAACTCCCTGGGGCATCCCAATGAAATAGCAAGGCTTAGGCATCAAATGACACTTGTAGAATTGTAGGATCATAAGCAAAGTGTATAAGTTCGTCCAATTATTACTTTTATTTCTGTGGTTGAGCCATTTAAAAAACAAAAACAAAAACAAAAAACAAAAAACTATATATATATATATATATATATATATATATATATATATATATATATATATAGTACTGCGCAAAAGTTTTAGGCAGGTGTGAAAAAATGCTGTAAAGTGAGAATGCTTTCAAAAATAGACATGTTAATAGATTATATTTATCAATTAACTAAATGCAAAGTGAGTGAACAGAAGAAAAATC
Source organism: Acipenser ruthenus (assembly GCF_902713425.1). Taxonomy (NCBI): domain Eukaryota; kingdom Metazoa; phylum Chordata; class Actinopteri; order Acipenseriformes; family Acipenseridae; genus Acipenser; species Acipenser ruthenus. Next base: position 43,141,980 of record NC_081198.1, on the reverse strand, counting down.
TAAATCAAATCCATATTTGGTGTGACCACCCTTTGCCTTCAAAACAGCATCAATTCTTCAAGGTACACTTGCACAAAGTCAGGGATTTTGTAGGCATATAGTCAGGTGTATGATTAAACAAGTATGCCAAACAGGTGCTAATGATCATCAATTCAATATGTAGGTTGAAACGCAGTCATTAACTGAAACAGAAAAAGCTGTGTAGGAGGAATAAAACTGGGTGAGGAACAGCCAAACTCAGCTAACAAGGTGAGGTTGCTGAAGACAGTTTACTGTCAAAAGTCATACACCATGGCAAGACAGCACAGCAACAAGACACAAGGTATTTATACTGCATCAGCAAGGCAGGGAGGCATCTGATTGGCCCCAAATTTATTCTGCAGCATGACAACGACCCCAAACATACAGCGAAAGTCATTAAGAACTATCTTCAGCGTAAAGAAAAACAAGGAGTCCTGGAATTGATGGTATGGCCCCCACAGAGCCCTGATCTCAACATCATCGAGTCTGTCTGGGATTACATGAAGAGAGAGAAACAACTGAGGCTGCCTAAATCCACAGAAGAACTGTAGTTAGTTCTCCAAGATGTTTGGGCCAACCTACCTGCCAAGTTCCTTCAAAAACTGTGTGCAAGTGTACCTAGAAGAATTGATGCTGTTTTGAAGGCAAAGGGTGGTCACACCAAATATTGATTTGATGTAGATTTTTCTTCTGTTCACTCACTTTGCATTTTGTTAATTGATAAATATAAACTATTAACATGTCTATTTTTGAAAGCATTCTTACTTTACAGCATTTTCACACCTGCCTAAAACTTTTGCACAGTACTGTATATATACTTACATTTTTTGACTTCAGTTCACTGAAATGACTTTAACTCCCTTGCAGCCCAAAAGCCTTATCTAAACAAAATGATCTTGCTTTTAGGAAGTCGTGAATCAAGGGATAGCCCTCAGTGTTCTGTTGTGCTTCACAATTCGTCCCTCCTTCATCTCCCCTGTTATCCGTGGTACTGTATGTACAGCAGTAACAGCTTGTGGTGTTCTGTCTTTTTTGCAGGAGGCATGCCAGCTCCTGAGCCGAACCCAGCGGTGGAGGAGGGGCTGCTATTGACCCTCCGAGAAGGATCCACTGACCCTGCCATGGAGTCCGAGAGCACAGCCACCAACATACTCGCTTCTGTCAAGGAGCAGGTACCGTACCGTACAACTTACCAGGGCTTAAAATGAAAAGCAAAAAATGTAACATTTGAGTTAGCAGCTGTGAAAACCTGCAAAAGAACAATCCACCCTTGTAATTTAGTTTTTATTAACTTTGTTTTCCTCACTGGTACTAATTTAAGTTATATAAAGGTTGAAAAGGGTTATTTTATTCTGAGCTGGATTTGTTGAATACAGAGTAGGAGGACTTACTTTAGTTCAACCCACCTCTTCAACTTAGATAACATGTCACAATATCAAACGGGCATTCAAGGTGTGGGCAGAATTGCACAGCTTAAACAGTAGCATGCATGCTTAATGTCGCTTGGATTTCTATGCTTTTCATTCACGTAACAGGACATTTGCATTACTGTTAAAATGTGAAGATAGCCTAGATCTTGTGCACTGAAAATTACAGGAAATGTGTTTTCTTAACTAAATGAAATCTAAGACTTCAGAACTTCACTGTTAAAAGTAACATTTTTAATGTATGACCACCTTAAATGTTAAAATCAATGTAATGTTATTCCTTTTCATTTCTTTATTGATTGCTACCCTCCCCTTCCCTCGTGTTTCAACATAGCTCTGTTGCTTTCCAGTAACTATCAAAAGTAAATGTACAAACTGGAATTAATTTCGGTCATATTCACTTAGGCCTTCATTACCCTACAAAACAGAATATTTTGAATATATGTTACAGGATATTAAAGTAGCAGTCTAGCAGAGTCCTGCTTTCCACAGCGTCACAACACCCTTCCTGTATGGCTTTTCGCCATATCTTGGAATGCTCCATTCCCTGAACATCTATTGTTTACTAAAGTCAACAGGAAGAATAATCCATTGAAGTGCACCTGTTGATGCAACTTCCTTTCATGGAATAACACCACATGGTACGAGAAATAATCCCTGTTTGGTCAAGCAGAGCATTCTGTCACTCCTAGAAGAAGACAGATATGGAAGCAGAAAGAGGATCTGTGGTGAGATTTCAAGTGAAACTCGATCCAATTTAAAGTGCAGTTGGGATGATAAGATTCCAGGAAGTATAGTACAGGATGAAGGTCACTTGTGTTGCAATGGGAGTTTTTTTTTGTCTGTGGTTGTGAAGTAAAACATGAAGAAGCGTTTGAAGTAAACCTGCATGTCTATGGCTGTGGGATTTGTAATGCTTACTAACAAGGTGAGTAAATAACAACGGCATGGTGTGGAGGTAGATTTTTAAAGTTTGATGCTGTATTATGAATTTCCAGTCGGTTACTGAGGCTGTAGCATGATAATGGACATATTGAAAAAGGTGCTCCAGTAATAGTCACATCCTGATGACATGTTGCAAGTATGTTGAAGGAACCTTCAGATTGACTGGTGTGTGTTTCTTTTTTTTTTTTGTAAACAATTTATTTTATAAAGTATATATGCTGAAGTTTTGAAACCCCATAAAATAGGTCAGGCACTACATAAATAAAGAGTTAAGTATTTTTAACCCAAGAGCACAAACTTGTTTTTTCATGTTGGCCCTATATTTAGCAGTTATTCATACAAGTTATTGAGGACTTTAAATTAATTCAATAAATAAATACATGAATAAATATAAATTACCGGTAGTTGACAATACATAGTATTCATAACTGGTGGCCAGTAATTACAGCTCGGTATACTCTTTGATGTGATTCAATATTAAAATGTCTTTCCTTTGTTCAGTTTACCTTGCGTGACTGTATTTACCTTGCCAGTTTATTTAAGTTTGTTTGTATTTTTTGTTAACAAATAGCAGCTTCCTGAATAGGGCCAAGAGCACCACCGTCACTGTTTGCTTAGTTTCATAATAATGGTGTTTATGACTTAACTCTAGGTGTGGAAACTAATAATTAACAAGTTATAAAAAATGGCATCCTTTTATTTTTATCATCAACCAGTCCCATAGGCACTCACATTCGTTCCATTTTCAAACTGAAAACAGAACATTAGACAAAATGTTGCTGAGAAAAGTACATTTGTCCAAGGAAGTCCTGTTTAGTAATTCAGCTGGACTTCTTTATTATGATATTGATGGCTCTTATTTATCCATTTCCAGCTGTAATCGTGTAATCCGTGAAATTAAACTTGCCAACTCTGCAGGTCACTATACTGTTTTTCAGTTTGTTCACTTTTCTCCATAGACTTTAGTCAATAAAAATAATGGAGATCGTCTATACCTGCATATAGAAATCTCATCTAAATTCCTCCTTGAAATAGCTGGGGCCCTATACAGGCCATTAAATTGCCCTGTTGTCTAAGCATGTTTAACATTCTTTCCAGTTGTTTTTAATTGCCCTGATTCAGAGCGGACATCAGTGTGTGTTAGATTATAACCCAACAAAGGGCATTCATTGAAATTGTGTGCAGAAATGAATGAAAAAAACAAACTTCTGCTTCGGCACTGCCTGTGGTGTTATTGGTAAAAGATGTTACTGTAGGGACTGGCAGAAGGAAAAAAGATAAGCTTCTCAGAATGTGACGTGACAGGAAAAAGGGAGGATGGACTTGTGTCTCAAACAACTGGATATTGGCATTGAATCTGCAGCAGTTCCTTTTTTTTTTAAAACCCATCATGCTGGTAATGATTTCATGATTGAATTGAGGATGGACAGTAGTGGACTGAATCAGTGCGGGTATCCTTGTGAGATGACCAGGCTCAAGGCATATGAGAATTTGAGTTTTTGTCAGTGGATTTAAAAAAAAAAAAAGCTTTTTAGTATTAAATGCCATCAAACTTTGTGAAGGTAACCTAGAAGCACCTTTCTGTTTTGTTTATTTCAATTTGCATGTTTGATTACTGAGGTGCTTAACCGAATGTCAAGTCGAAAGTAACATATAAATGCTCTGTGTCACAACACATGGGTATTTTAAATGTTTATAGTACGTGTAAATGTTTTTTTTTTTTTTTTTTTAATATAAATGTGTGTGTTTTTATATAGCAACTAAAAGACATTCAAGCTATAGTAAATTATCTTAAATGTTGTTTACTGGTATTCAGGATTATTTCCACACTACAGTAAAAATGGCCCGTCTGTCCCTGTGTTGTGTTTTTTTTTTATTATTATTATTTTATTTTACAGTACTGTACTAGTGTAAAATGTTACGGTACCAGCATACATAATTCCTTAATTAACGGTAAACAAGTAGAAAGAGCTGTTCATTTTTTGATATACATTAAACTTTTTTTTTTTTTTAGTGTGTGGTATTCAGTATTTCTCATCTACATTCACCCTTTTGATATAATAATCATTTATATCTGATACTGAACATAGTGGCATTCATGAAGAAATGTGTGTGGAATCAAAATTAATTTGTATCCAAGACCTGGTTCTGATAAATTACTTTATTCTATTAGATATCTAATAGCCTGTTAAGATCCAGTGTTTCAGTAGCTTGTTGGGAGTCCTGCACACGTAGCCCATGGCTACAATAACACACACTGCACCACAGGAAATGCACGCATACGCACAAGTCTGTTTATGTAGGACAATTCTCATTTTGGAAAGCGGCTGTTTGTAGTACACAGTATAATGCTGGACTGGCAATGGCGTTGAATGTCTTTGAATTCAAAAGCTGGCATATACATGCTGTACAAAAGGCAGCGGGTTGGGATCTAAATAAAGTAACATTTTTATATGAATTGTCCACAACTGGCTTAACAGTAAGTTTACTGTTCCACGGTATAAACTAAGATGACAAGAACAGGGATTTTGCTGCATGTTAATATCTGAGATATATAGATCACAAAAAATCTACAGGTACGAATTTAATAAATAATAATAATCCAGTTGAAGTTGTATTCGGAAATCTCCTGAAATCCTCAAAATAGATGTTGCATAACACCATAAAGTACATGGTGCATTTCTCTTTAAATGAAAACCACAGCAGCTTGCCAAAACAGGCTTTGTTTATGTCTTTAAGATTTTTGTGCCTGTACCCCTTCTTTCCAGAGCGTGGGGGGGGGGGGGGGGGGTTGAAAATGTGTCCCTGCTTGAAAAGTAGAGCCTAGGAACAAAAAGAAGCTGTCTACATTCTACAGCATTCGTCAGGAGAATATTTATATTTTAGTTTTTCTTAAAATATCAAAAGGGGAAAAAGATTAAGCCTGGTCTGAAAATATACAGACTAAAAAATACACTCCTTAGGGGGTTAATAATACAGTAGTATTGCAATAATAATAAAATAAAAAATGCAATACATTTTAGGGTTGGAATGGAAATACTTATTGGAGAGAGAGAGCGTATGAAAAAAGTTTGTTTGACGGACTGTACTTCAATTTTAATGTCGGATTTCAAAAGACATGCTGCTGAATTGACAAGATAAAGTGGGGAACTGTTTCATCCATCAGTAGATTTCATCTTTTAGAATGAGAAGTCATTTTTACTGCAATAAGTAATTTGCTGCCTCAACGATTATTATGCAAAGTTTGGATTCAGTTTCAGTACTACTTTAGGGTAGGAAAATAAATCAATTTTTTTTTTATTACAGAAATGGTTTCTAATCTATCCTTAAATGGGAGGGGGTGTTTAAAAGGTAACATTGGATATTTTTGAGGAAGCAATAGGGGTTATGTATTGTTTTGGATTATAATATATATATATATATATATATATATATGTGTGTGTGTATATATGACATACATATGTGTGTTTCTGTCTACATTTCAGTTTGTCAAATCCGGTTGTGATTAATTTATTCTGGCTGAAAATGAACAGACCTGCTCATTTTGTTAGAAATATAACCATACCTTTCTTAAATTTCAATCATGAAACATGAATGACAATCTTAAAGCAATGTCTTTGTCCAGTTCGATGACACCTATAGATATCATTCACGGGGGTTTCCATGCGGGGCAGTTTACACGTGAAATGGCAATGCGCGTGCACGTCTGGGATAATTACTTATGTAAATCAGGTTTGTGCCCGAAAAAAACGTCCAGAGAGAGGGATAGGGTAAATCTCATTTACTCGTGTAAATGCCAGTTTTGCATGGAAACCCGCATTTCACATGTAAATGTTAGTGAGCTTGTTTATCCTTAAGTGACATCACTATAAATATTGCAAGGGAACAGGTCAGTTGTTACTGTGGATTCCAAGATGGCAGAAAGTAAGTGGCTGATGGGCGATTTTATGGTTAGCAGTGGTGGTGTTCATCTTAATGATAATGCGGATGGCTTTTTTTATTGTTTTTTGTTGTGTCTGGACAGTCATGTTGTATGTCTCTTGTGGGTTTACAGTTCTGTATAAAACCACTTACCATGAACTGCGGCATACACTTGTTAGCAGCTGTTTGAGAATATCCTTGCTGTAAAAACTATGCTAAAGTTAAACACAAAGAGCAAGGGAGATGCATACTAAATGTCTGTAACTGAATTCCCTTGCTTTTGATCCCAGCTATGTCCAAAGACAACACGTGTCTTCCCTCCACTCAAAATCGCTGGAGCGAGGAGGAAACCTGGGCATTAATAAGTATAGTTAGTGACTTGGATGTGTTGAGCCAGCTCGATTGCCCAAAACAGCGTAACAAGCATGTGTACCAACAAGTGTTTGATGCCTTCTCAGAAAGAGGAATAGAGTGCACAGTCCCACAAGCTACAGACAAATTAAAAAAACTGAAACAATCCTACCTGCAGGAACGAGCAAGGAGGTGCCGTTCGGGAGAAGCAGGACGGTCCCACAGAGCAATGCTTTTTGCTTCAGTTACATCTGGCAGAGCTATGTACGTGTTGCAGTGCCTCTGACCATGGGAGTTAACAAACTTGTAAATACAGCGATGAACTGTGGTTTTATGCTCCCCAAACACATTGCCAACTACCCTGTACTCAGCTGAGGATGTCAGCCTATACAGAGCAATTGCCACTCTTTTTTTCCACTGGCACAGGAGGCAGTATGTAATTCTGGCTGCATCTCTTCCTTTACCAGTTCCACTATAATGCTGAATGTTGCCCTGGTGACACAAAATGACTCTATCCACTGCAGATCTGTGAAAGAGTGATGCAGCACAACCTCTTCCCACCAGCAAGAGGGATGAGTATGTGTCCAAACTGTCCTTTCTCCAGCCATTGGCATTCGATAACAAGGCATAAGGATTTGCTGGTAGAGGATGTTTGGCGGTTCAAGCTCCCGAAACAAAGGGAAAACATCCACTGTTCCCAATCCAGACAGCCTTGGGAGCATACGTGGAAGATGTGTGGCTCAGAGCTTTTGTCTTAGCCGGTTTTCAGCCATAGTGATCTGCAATACCTGTGTTGGTCAGTTTCATTTTATACCCTCCAGTTAATTTTTTAATGAATGAGTCGTAAGATAAATTAGTTGAAACCGGATTCAATACTAACGACATGCCACCCCTCCAATGACATTTAAAAAACAATGTGGGCAAGAGCAGTAAAACACATTATATACCAACCAGGCACAAAATATTTTGTTTTATTACAGCAGCTTAGATTCACTCATGTACCAGATCTCTGCTCATGGAAACCACAATTTCACAAAATGTCACTAGTAATTTTCAAAAACAGCACAAGTACTTTACGCATAGCTATTTTACATATCAACCCCCACCTTTGCCCTTCATTTGCACGACGTCGGGTGAAAAGCCCGTTTTACTCGAGTAAAATAATGGAAACCCAAGCAAATGTCTCGAGCTGAAAAAAACACACACATGGAAACTCCTCTATTGTCATCTGATTTAGTCATATTTGTATTGTATGGTTGTAACATCCTCCTATCTAGTCATTTTATTGGAGGCAATATTGAGAGCAGCTTGTCCTGTCTGTGTCTCATTACATCATTTGTTAATCTGCCAATACATCTGTGGCTGCTGTGTCAACCAGTGATCATTTGTTGTTGGAGTGCCACATGAAACATTGGGTTAGGTTAAACAAACACCCCTTCCTATGTAAACAAAGATTTTCTATTGAAAACGGTCCATTCATCACTCCCGGCTCTGGCCGAGGAACTGTGTAGATATGTGACAATGTTGGAGTGGCTTCACGGCCCCTGACACGTTTTGCTGTTGTGTAATTCAAGATTAAATGGATAAAAGGATGTATTATGTGTTCTCTGTTTGTCTTTTCCCATAATTGGACAGGATCTGAATCAGCATCAGTGTTGAGGGCTATGCATGCCTGCCATTGAAAGGCATTGTGATCAGCACAATATCTGTACTGAACCAACAAAAGTATTGTTGGTAAGGGCAGTATATTGGCATGGTTTTCATTGTCACCGCTTTGCTTATTCTTCTAGCTCAGGACTGTACAATAGCTTCTTTCTCATAACAACCAGTCATTTTGTGTGGCAATTTTTCTTGATGTGTTCTACTGGAATTAGATATAGATTTAAGTATAGATCGGGCAGCTGCAAAGTAAAAAGATACCCCCCCCCCCCCCCCCCCTACACACACACTTGGACTCATTCTTATTCTATTCAGACAGTGAGTTCACTGTAGTGTGCAATAGATGTGTGCCAAATAGACCCTGATAGTCTCATTTAATTTCTAGTGGCCCTGGAGGAAATGCCACAATTTAAATTTCCACTTTATTTCTTTTATGTATTTATTTTTACATTTTTCATCCAACATACATTTCAGTGGTGCTGTAATTGTTGTCTTGTGTTTTTAAAATATTACATTTAACAAATCTCCAGATTCTTCAAGCCATTATTTGTTTACTGGTATCTTCATGGCTGGAAGAACATGAAGGGATCTGTTGCCATAGATACAATAATCTACTCATCACAGAAAAAGCCTGATGGTTTTAAAATGTTGTTATGATCATGTTTAGTGCAATATGCAGTACCAGCAGATGCAGTAGGAACAGATGGGCTCCTAATTTAGCCACAGGACGGGAAACCACTATAACGCTGCATCTTGGCAAGGCTTGTTTTTAAGGCTTCAAACTGCTGCGCATTCATTCTTGTTTAGGTTAAAAGCTATTGCTGTAAAATGTTGTATTTGTTTATTTTAAAGAGAGGTTTTTACTTCTTAATTCTCAGCATTACAGCTTCAGATGAGTAAAAGTCTTGATTTACACAGTGTAGACTAATACCCCTTTCATACAGACGCGTTATGGTGGCTCAGAACTGCGGCATTTTTGTCTGTGTGAATTGCCTATGCCGTCACAGAGCCTTCATACTTAATGCCGTCTCTGAACCGTCTCAACTCCTGTATGAAAGGCTGAAGCACTATAATGGGAGTGGATTGAAAGTCAACATCCCACGTGACTGCATGTATACCGTTGGTGTTACACGCTTTCATTTTTTTCAAATACCATGGCTGATCAAGAACGAGGTAGTAATTGGAGCCTGGAATAAGATAAGTAATTGTTAACTTTACTGGGTGGGCGAGGAGGTAAATTCACAAATAGAAGGGACGGTGCGTGATGCTGTAATTTATGGGCAAATCACCATTGCCATGAAAACGATCTGTTGACCTGACAGATTTGAAATAACTTATAACTTCAGATATCTCAAACTATTTCAGCTAGCAACTCCTTATTTTCAGTGTTATGTAAACTCATCAGGCAACACCCATCACTTGAGGCTTCGAAGTTTCATGCTCTGTACACAGTTGTGTTCTGGGATTCTAACATGCAAGAGAATGTAATCCTTTCACTGGTTCATTGTGTCGCCATCCCCCTCAGTAATGCTGACAACACACATTGACATGTGGGCTTTAAAGTTGGTACCCTGCTGTGTTCTATAACTCCCTCAATAAAGTTCCAAATTACATTGCTGTCAATGATTACAGATATTTTTCACATAGTCATTTCACTTCATGTTTTTGCTCTCTCATATGACCTTTCCCGTTGATTATGCTTCCTAATTTACTTCTAGTACAACACGTACAGTCAATTAGTTCAAATGAACTCTGATTAGACTCATTTCTTGAGAGTACACATTTTATACAGAGCAGATTATTGTAAATTTGTTCTTCTAATATGAATTCACCCAATATGAAATTCCTGTTAGAGCAGGTTATTTTGGAGCCCTCCCAGAGAAGAAAAAATGTGAATAAAATGAAACGCCCTAGTTCAAACAGCTGAGTGTAAAGGATATTGGAGAAATGTATTAACTTGCATACAAATTAGTGCCTCTGTATTGTATTTAAGTGTTGTTTGGGGACTACAGATCCTATGATGCATTTAGAGTTGCCATAGTGCTCACGCAAAAACGTGCATTATCCTTGCGTACAAGAAAAAGATATTGCTACAGATTTCAACATTCCCACTAACACTTTTGTCAACCAATTCTAAAACAACCTGGATACAATAATACAGGCTTATGAACAGCAAACTGTGGATGCAAGTCATCAGTGTTTCTGATTTGCTCAATACCCTGATGTTGAGGACGCCTTGTTTTTGTGGTTTAGAAATGTGATCAGAATGGGACAGGTTGCAGGTTTCAAGTGCAGTTCATTTGCAATGTATACTTTTTAAAAAAATTCACTTGCAGCTGTATTTTCAATAAAACACACTGCACTTTTAAATGTAGAATACTTTTTAATTGTTCTGTAATTGAACATTGATTTCAGTGTTACTGTAACTTCAATAAAAACTGACAGGATGCATTTGGCTCTAGATTCCTGCTAATACAAATTTACTGACAAGGCAATTTGTTTGCTGGTCCCTTGAAATTTGTGTTAACAAGAATTGACTGTATATTCTAATAATTAAATAGCATTTAGAGGCTATTTTGAGTGTTTGCTGAACTGTTGGTTAGATTATTTGTTGCCTGATAAAACACATTTTAAAACATATACAATACAACTTATGTTTTAAATACGCTGTGTTCGTAACATGCAGCAATATACTTACTGTGTATCTTTAAGGAAGTTGATATGCAAAAAATGTACTGTTGCAAGTACATGTATCTGTTTGTACTGTACATCAATGATTAGCAAATAATTTACCTGTGGTGCATTGTTAAGTGCATTGTAACACTTCAATCAGCAAGATTAGGCTGGATCCCCAAAAACCAATGTTGAGGTCTGATGTGTAATAAAGTCCTTTAGGAAATGTTAAAAGTGAATGATCCTTTGCACCAACATGCCTTTGAATAACTTCCCCGGAATGAAATCTCAGTAAATGTGTTTTCTGCTTCCTCTTCACATTACTGGCTCTGTGAGAGTTGGAGCAGGGAAGGGGGGGAGGGGATGCAGCCTTGAGAAATGTTGCAAAACCCGCTCTGTGGTGCTTTGACAGAAATGCCTTTCTTGTATCTTGAAAGGTTAATATTGGTGCTTGTAAGGCATAAGTATGATGGCCTGAAATCAGAATATTTGAAGAACCCTTAGAAGCTACATTTACAGAAACACTAAAGTGGATGCGATAACACTGAAGATCCACACAGGGGGTTGCTAGACTAGATCATTGCGTCTCAGTCGTAGGCATAATTAGAGAAGGTGCGTGCTCAAGCTACAGTGTGACATACTGTATGCTGCAGTGCTAGACGAAATTGAACGAGCAGGATTCTGAGCTCAGAGGCTCGCATGCAGAGTAATTGGTAGAAGGATGCAGATCCTTTACATTTGACCCTGAGGACTTAAATGAACAAGGTTAAAGATTGGTAGGTGTTGCCTAACTTGAGGTGGGGATTTCATGCTATATATTGATTAATATATAGCATGAAATTAGGGTGGGAGTGGGAGGGGGTGATCTGTTCAGATATGTTTTATTTATTCATTTTTAATAAAAAGTAGGAGGGTTAGAATTGATATATTGCTGTATTGGCAGTGTCCAGTAAAATAATGTGACAGTAATGTGTGTGTGTGTGTGTGTGTGTGTGTGTGTGTGTGTGTGTGTTTTTAACTCTTCTTGTTCCTTACCTCTTGCCGTAGGAGCTCCAGTTTGAACGGCTAACCAGGGAGCTGGAAGTGGAACGGCAGATTGTTGCCAGTCAGCTAGAAAGATGCAGACTGGGAGCAGAGTCTCCTAGCATTGCCAGCATCAGGTACAGGCCTGCTTTTTATTCTGTATTTTCAACAGCAACAGAAATCGTACAGCAATTCTTATGAGAGACATTACAAATAACCCCAATAGCCCATCTTAATAATTTACATATACAGAGCACATCTGAATAAGAATAATAGTTATTTATTTTGATTTTGTAAATCATAATTTTAAGCTTTCCCTGCCGTTTGTGGTGGAGTGAAAGTATGGTGCTACTGTAGTTACATTTCAGTCCAGGGGCTTTGTTATTTTACCCCTCCTTGATTTCTTGTATAAAGAATCTGTCAGTGATAAGCACCATTCATGAGGGGCACTATTAATTTCAAATTGCTGTGCTTGTGTTTGTTTTTGTTTTGTTTTTCTGAATCTACGAATACATTTTTTTTTTTTTGGTGCAGTTTTTATGCAATAGATAGATATATTCTTGTATGTTACATACTGCATATTCAGCAGGCCAGTGGG